>NC_088201.1:88036472-88336472 GCF_037126465.1 Ornithodoros turicata | reverse complement strand
ATTACGTATCTTATGGATAGTGCTTATCTTCATTGTATAGTGGTTAAACACTTCTGATGACAGTTGCGTGATTCGATTCTCACCAAATCTTATTGGAATTGTGTGCCGCATGTTATGATGATTAGAATTGTAGACTCCGCTAGCGCATCATGCATGTCCATCACTTGCATCGCGTCATTTGATAATAGATTCCTTTTAGTATAGTATTGTCAACTGTCCAATCGTTTGAGAAAATATATACGCTGTGCAATTTAATTCATAAAATAAGCTTTCGCAAAATATTAGTGATCCTATTTGTAAACAAAGATTGATGTAACATGCCTCTAAATTTCTATTATCGATTCTTCTACAATTCTTTCCTTCGGGTGTCGGTGTTGTATAGAGTGTGGTCGTGTAAAAATATCTTTGATTGCCAGCGCTGATTCCATGCAAAGATCCTTGTACGTAGTGTCTCCTTAGCAATCTTCAATCTAATCATAAGCTCTTTTCATTGCGCTGTGTAGAATACATTACAATGATGACAAAGTATACAATTATTATTTGAATTATACACTTGTTTATTTCGATAAATTACAGTTCCATTTTAAACTCCGAAGTTATCGTTTGTTGTCTTGATTGATGAATTCCGAAGACATCAAGTAATTTCATCTGATTATTGGGCGCTTGAATCCAGCGTTGATTAACGCCGGTGATATGTTGTCGCCGTGTTTGTATTGCTTCAATAACTTGCACTTTGTTGCGACGAACTTGCGTAGTCTCTCATTGATGTTTCCTTTCTTTGTAAGAAGATTCTTGAATGGCGTACAAGAGAGTATTAAATGAAAATCGTCCGGTGTTCCACCGCAATTGATATGTTTGATATGATTTTCAATAAGTGATGATACATCAGACCTTGCACGACAATATTGAACTTCTGTTCATTCGACATCATTGCGCGAACTGATAGAAGAAAATAAGTGTGTAGAGGCTCTAGTGGAATATATCACGTGATAAGATTTTTTATGTACTTTCCATTTCAACCGTTAGGTGTAATTTCAACAAATCCGTAATGAATCGTGCGATATAGACTGCTTGTATATGATAATTTGATCTGATCACTTTCTTGATTAATGCAATGCCCATATTGCAATGATTACAATTATGTTTGGTCTAGTGTATTTCAATTCTTCGTTAGGAAACCTCAAAAACTCCACCATCAATCCGAGTGGTCCTTCCGATGTTGACGTGCAAATATTTTTATAAGTATTGTAGATTCGGCATACAAGTTCTCGCATCTTGAATTCCATATTTTGCACCATATCTCCGAATACGACCATGTCTAGGACGTATTGAAATGCAGCGATAAATGAATCGTTTCGCGGCTCCTCCTTTTCCAAGCAACTTTTTATCAGGTCCTCCCATGACGTATGGTAACGAGTCCAAAATCCGTCTATCTCTTCAATGTATAGCAATTGTCTGTTCTGTTTTGTAGTGTGCCTCGACATTTAATTAAATCATATCGATGCTAATTTTATTTATTAAAATTTTATTGTCAGGTTTATAATGTTCCACCTGACGTTAGAATTATGAAAGTCAATTTACAAAAAAAGATGTAATGCGTAATGAAAAAATGTGTGATTTCAATGATTCTACGTACAAGACAGCGTTAGAGACCCTCCTTCCCTAACTTAACTTGCAGGAGTCAGTTTATGGCTTTGTATACCAAGACCATTGTTGGGTTCCCCTACTGCCTGTGGGCGTAACCTTAACGAATGTGTACGGGAACTCAGCTTCCTTCTCTCACTTCGTTTCTACTAGTGGGCCCTGAATGAAAAAGACATGTTTCTGTAATGTATATTTGCGTTGCATGGTTACGAAAAATGTTTGCCTAAATTAATTACTGCTTTTGACTTTGTTTCAATGATCACTCAATTGATATTAATAAAAGAATTGTACTAGTTGGGAATGTATTTTTGAGCTGTGTGCGTTGATTTTCGCTATAGCAAACACAATAATTTACATTTCAGACGAGTTGTTTGCTTGGCTTCTGCGTGTAGAAATTACTGTTGCAAAGTTATCATAAAAAATATGTAATTAAATTTGTTTCTCGTTTTCGAATTAGTATTGTTTCTATCACTGAATAAACTTGACTTACACTCGATTGATATTTTGTGAGTTGAGAATAATGAATGCCTAATAGTTGTGTCTCATCTGAAATACATTAAATGCAACGTTTCTCGTTGAGTATTGTTTGCGCCGATAATATTTTCTCATTTGCTCAGCTAATGTTTCTCTAAAACCAGTTTGCACTGACATAAAAGTCTATTCTTAGATTTTTTTGCATGCTATTGTTTTTTGATAGAATTCTTATTGTGTTCTTGAGAGTCGAATAATTCCAATGTCTATTTGGCGATCAATGAAAAATTCGTCTCTGTACACCAGTCCTAAGAATATTTCCTTTTGGAGGAAAGAATGTGAAAAAGAGAGAGGATTTCCCCACCCCACAGATTGACAACAGGTTCCTCGCTTTGGGCTGTATAGATGGAGAGAGTGACCCCACCGGTCTGCATAGAGGGAGAGAGTGACCCCACCGGGTCTCGAGTCTGGTTGTACTGTGTAAAGCATAGCTGTGGTGCGTGTTTGGATAGCTCTGTCAAGGTAATGTTTATAGTGCCTGAGTAGGATGAAAATTCTATATTGTTAGCTCGCAAGGTTGATTTTATGATATTTCAAAAGATATAATATTTCAAATTGTAATGTTTGATAGTTTGTTTTGCTATTATTTTCCTGTGTGTTGTTTACATGTTGGCAGATGCATCGTTCAAAGTGTTTCTCTGCTATTCATCCGTGCATGTTTATCGTTTTGATTGATTCTTTTTCAATTATTTTCGTGAATGTGTCTGTTGTTTACCGTTGGTAGATGCACCGTTTAGAGTGTTTCTCTGCTATTCATCCGTGCATGTTTCTTGTTTTGTTAGATTGTTCTTCAACTATTTATCCTTTGTGTACCTCTTGTTTACGTGTTGGATTTTGGCTCTCTATTAGCTGTTAATCTTGTTTCAGTAATATTTTCCTGTCTGTTGTTTACACGTTGGCATATGCGCCGTTTAGAGTGTTTCTCTGCTATTCAGCGTTAGCTTTGTGCTGTATTAAATTATTCATCATGTGCTGTTCAAAGTGTTTCTCTGCTATTCATCCGTGCATGTTGATCGTTTTGATAGATTCTTTTTCATTTATTTTCCTGCATGTGTCTGTTGTTTATGTGATGGGTTTTGGTTCTCTATTAGCTGTTGATCGTTTTGTTTCTCATTATTTCCGTATGTCTATGCTGTTTACTTAATAAGAAATTGATTAATTGTGTAATGTTGGAACTTATCTTCCCTAATGCGCTCGAAAATATTCATAACTGTCAGGCGTACGCCTCCCGTCTTCAACAAATCAGGGTAGATATTAGAGCTGATTGTTGGCTAGGAGCGTGCTATGCGATGAAGTTCATGTTTTAATATATTTTCTGTGTTGAATTCATAAAACAAAGTAAGGTTTGTAGTGTCTCTTAGAATGAAAATTGTATGGGGAAGTCACGAGGATGATTTTATGATAGTTAAAATGATAGATTATTCTCCTCCTCTGTTGTTTTGATTAACCAATGTAGTGTTATAGATTTTATTTCCTCATGTGTTCGTGTCCCATGGTCTTCCAGGTTCTCTGCTGTTCACATACATATATCGGCATTTGTAATTAAAGCTCCAGTATGGTGGTCACGTATAATAATGTTCGACTTTTTATAATAAAACTTTTAATTTTGATTGTAATCATATTGATTAAAAATATCTTTTTTTGATTAAATGTGTCCTAATGGAGTATTATCTATTGTTCTTGAAGTTACATATTAGAACTTTCTAATTAAAACTCCGCTAGGGTGCTCATGTTAGACTTTTTATAATAAAACTTTTAATTTTGATACACGCACCACCTGAAAAAAAATTGTGAACGAAGTCGTCTCATGGTGAAAAATCGCCAAAGATGTAGCCCGATGTTGTCAGTGTGCATGTCCCTACTTGCGCGCCGCATGAAAAAATGCGAATGAAGTCGGCCCAGGCTGAAAAATAGCCAAAGAATTCAGCCCAGTGTGTACAACCATAAGTGTACGCTCAGCTCTTCAGCCAGCTGGTAAACACACGGACAGCCCCTCACATGCGCGCCACCCACCACGCGCTCAAAAATCGCTAGAGAAGTCGGCCCATACGGAAAAATCGCCAAGGATGTCGGCCCAGGGCGCACCGAGCCCGTTGGCCTGCTTGTAAGCACCCGGACAGTCCCTCACCTGCGCACCACCCACCACAAGCTGAAAAAAATAATAAGAACTCACTAGAGAAATCGGTCCAGCTATTGTTCTTTAAGTTACATATCAGAACTTTGTAATTAAAACTCCACTATGGTGGTCATGTTAGAGTTTTTATAATAAAACTTTTCATTTCGATTGTAATCGTATTGATTAAAATGTGCTACCCCTTCTGCTTAACTGAAAAGTTGCGTGATTATCACTAATAAAATACCGCTTCAATGCTATGGCTTCAGATTTTTTGGCTGAGTTTTTCTCCTTCACACGGAGTCATAATTCCTGACACTAATGACTTTAATAAATATATTTTCACATGTACTTTTGTGTATGGCTATCCTTTGCATGTAAATCGCCTACTGCACACCTGCTGTAGCGGGGAAAAAATTGCGATTGAAGTCAACACCGATTGAAAAATGATGAAAGAAGTCGGCCCAGGCTGAAAAATGTGAGCAAGTAAGCGCTCACGCAAGCCTCCGGCTACGCTCCGCCCACCGCAGCAGCCCTCCACCCGAGCGCCGCCTGTCGCGCACGGGAAAAAGTCGCGAAAAAATTCGGCGCAGATTGAAAAATGACGAAAGAGGTTGGCCCAGGCTGAAAAATACGCTACGATGAGCGCCCGCGCAGCCCTCCCCCACCGATAAGCGCGCGGACAACCCTCCGCACAGGCGCCGCGCAGGGAAAAATACGCGCAGGGCTCAGAGGGTCCATGTTTCTAACTGGACACCCCGAAGCCTGGACACCCCCTCCTACTACTGGCATCTTCCAGGCGACCCTCCTCGCGATAAACGCGGACAATGCGATTAACCGACGAAAGGGAACACCCAAGACGGCTGGCAATCGTTCTTTGGAACAGTGCCGTCAGTGACAACGTGACGACTTCGCGTCTTCGCTCGATGTTCAATCTTCTGCTCATCTTGACTGATAAGAAGAGCCGTAGCTTTCTTTCCTTTTATTTTCCTCTACCTTGTCATACCGCAGTTAATTTGAATTCGGGAACGATCCACACAGAAGCTTTGGGTAACATCTTCATGCATCTTCACGAACGAAGAAATCTTCACGCATGAAGATGTTACCCAAAGCCTCTGTGTGGATCGTTCCCGAATTCAAATTAACTGCGGTATGACAAGGTAGCGTAAAATAAAAGGAAAGAAAGCTACAAATGTCAGCACAGTTCCTTATGGAGTCGGTCCATGACGCACTGTGCAAGAAACCGACCTATGCTCTAACCTCTTTCTGAAAACTGTGGGAAATGTTGTGAGAAAAAATAATATCCAACGATTTGTTGCTGCTGATTTCTCTATTGAAACCGTGCTGTCTCGGTCATACTGTGAAATCCTGTAGTGGCCCCACCCTTACCTTCGATACACAATCCTGGCATACTTGTGTCTGGACGCGGACCTTATACGATAGTCCATTTTGAACGCGAGGAAACAATCACGGTTAGATTGTAAGGAATAGCCATTGTACTTCGTCTGACCAAACCTACCCGTACATTATAATCAGTGATTTATCGAGACCCCCTCACTAAAACCCTCAAATGTTTGGCGACAGGTTGTGGATTCGATTCCGGCCGAGGACGCTATCAGCTTTTCGGCAGGGTAGAAGTTGCTTATAGATACACGCCGTCTTTTCAAGGGACGTAAATACGGTGTGCCATGTGCTCAGCTTTCGGCCCACGTGAAGGAAGCCTGCTGCGTCGCTTATGATCATTGTTGTCTCACGACGTAAAGCAACAAATTATCAATTGCAAGAGAGAGAGAGAGAGAACCATACGCAGCAAACAACGACCTAGCTTGTACTGAGCAATAGCTCGTGACGCCCTGATAAGCCGTCCATCGGCAGTGTTCGGTTTCTTAGCCGGCGCGGTGCGAACCTGTGTATTTCACGGGAAGGACATGTGACTCGAAACAGAAGAGTACCTCGGATCACCACAAAAATCCTTCCGCAAGGCACGCGGCGAGCGTCAGCACATCCATGTAAACAATAGCACGTGGCCGGGTGCCATGGCCGCGACCAAGCGCTCCCATGCATTGGATAGGCCGGTAAGCACACCAGTCATTCTAGCTCACCATACCGAAACCACGGGGGTGCGTGGCGCTCTACACTGGCGGTGCCCTCGGCAGAGGCATTATCGAATATGAAACTGCACGCACTGGTGAATCAGGTGGATCCTAGCGTGCGCCGCCTAGTGATCTGTGCTCGTTGTGGCTCGTAGGCTGCGCGACCCTGTGAGCGCCAGAGCCGTATATTAAAATGGAGTCTGGCCATTAACGGGTTATGCCTATACCTGAAGCTCCACCCACTTTTTCAGCTTTCCGACCAATGAAGCCTTGAAATATGGGGCGCTATCGATAAACCTATCCTCACTATTTGTCCCCGTATCCAACATGGGCGGCGCCATTTTGGGTGGCAAGTGGATTGGATGGGATAGAAATGGATACCTCTCGCAATCTGCAAAATTAGTGGATTTTTGGTGCAAATTTGATGAACGCCACCTAGGGAGCGTAAGGCACGTCGGGAATTGTCGTCTGCTTGCGTCGTTGTGCCGCTGCCGGCAGAACCACCTGCTGGGATACATATTATTTTTAAACAAATCTACATGAATAGCTGGAATATAAAAGGCAAGAATGTTTGTATCCATGAAATCCAGCAATTAAATATAAGATTGTACAGCATAGTGCCGTTTTTGTTATGATTTCATTATGATCGCCGTGTTCACTAGGCCTAACACCGGCGACAAAACGTAAAATTTTCAGTTAGATATCGGTGGATGAGCATAAGTTGAAACTGATTTCCGAGAAACGTATATGAGGATGTACGTTTGCAGCGTAAAATCAGAGTAGTCTGTGATTTCATGTTTTTTGTCACGAAATCCCCGCTTCAGTGCGTTTGTTTTCGTCGCCATTTTGGGTGGCGGTAAGGTGTCATGGCGACCCCCTTGGTAAAAAGCAAACCAATCAGAGGACCGAAACTGTGATTGGCAGGTCGAGCCTCTTTTTGTGGCTCCTCCCAATGGCCAGACTCCCTTTTAATATACGGCTCTGGTGGGCGCCGCCCGTGAGCGGCACCTGGCGAGCGGCACTGATCGAATGCCATGCTGAGATGGCTGTCTGCTGCTGCTTGCCCGGCTATACCTGGCTACTTGCCGCTTCCGCCGTGCCTCCGGCAATCGCGATGCTTCTTGGGATTGCACTCTGGCGCTCGGTCGGTTTTCTCGGTGTGGGTTCGGGGCAACTCAGTGGGCGCGTTAAGCAGGCTTCCGAGCGCTATAACCCGGGTTTTCAGGGGAACATACCCTTGGTGCCTCTACATAATGGTGTTTGTGAGCCTATCCGGAAGCCGAGTGCCAGAGCCGCTGAGCGCGCTCCGCCTATCGAGCTTTCTTTTGTCGTCTGCTTTTAAGTAAACATAGCAGTAGACCATAGCAGTCCTCTATAATCGTATAACTATTTACCGCCGACATCCGATGATTCCGGAAACACAAAGAGCATGGACGGTTGCAACGTGTTCCAACGGT
This sequence comes from Ornithodoros turicata, assembly GCF_037126465.1. Lineage (NCBI taxonomy): Eukaryota > Metazoa > Arthropoda > Arachnida > Ixodida > Argasidae > Ornithodoros > Ornithodoros turicata. The sequence goes on along the minus strand of NC_088201.1, from coordinate 88,328,634 downwards.
TGCGCCATTTCGAAAGGCAGTACACCGGAACATGCGTAACGCTCCGGAACTGGCCTCGCTCTTCTCCAGCGTTCTCCGGCTCCCCGGCTCCGAAGAAGGGGGTGCGCAGGGTGCACCCGGGAACGTGCACCGGAAGTCACTTTGGAGGTGTTAAGTGATCCCCTGAAAGAGGGAATGTTCCCGGAACACGAACCTAACGCGCCCAGTGCTGAACTGAACGGGTGCACTCCTTTAATCGAGGACGTTCAGTGCGCACCAGAGCAGTTTATCGAGGACGCTATCAGGGAGTGCAGCCAAATCGAAGAGACCTAGGTGGCGTTGGCACACCTCTAGCAACCAAGCGACCTTACCCGCAGACGGGGTGCTTCGGAACTTCTTGGGAGCTGGCGAGCCCGGATGCTTCCACTGTTTTGATGCGCGTTTAGACTCAGGAGTGAAATGGTGAAGCCACGTTTCATCGCACGTGATGATCCGATCAAGGAACGGCAGTCCTTCAGTGTCGAAACGGTGCCTTAGGTCTTGGGAGATTTCCAGTCTTCTTTGCCGGTCAAACACGGAGAGCTGCCTCGGGCCCCAACGGGCACTAACTTTCCGAAGCTGGAGGTGTTCATGAATGATATTGTTCAACGTTCCCACAGAAAGGTCCATCTTTCGAGCCAGTTCGAGACATGTTATCAGTCGGTCCTTGAGGATCAGGCGCTCTACAAGTTGGATGTTCTCAGGGACTCTGACACAGGGCTCCGAGCCGCCCCGGCCGGGATCGTCCTGCACTGAGGTACGGCCGTCTCGGAACCGTTTGCACCACTCAAACGCTTTGCTGCGGCTAAGTGTATCGTGGCCATACTGAGCCTGAAGTCTTCTGTGAATTTCAGATGACTTTACGCCTTCATTCACGAGAAACTTCATGACAGTTCGCTGTTCGATGTGCGCGCTCACCTCGTTGTCGGCCATCTTGTCCAGCACGTGCTTTCTGTTTTGCACAAACTTTGGACCACCACTTGGTGAACGAGGAGGCCTGTCGCGTGTGAAAATGACGAAAAAGAAGTAGCGCGAGCCCATTTGTACACTCAGGAGACAAAGTCCCGGTTTGACTTGAACGCCCCTCGTACAATTAAGTGAGGCGGACTGCGACGAGATTGCACAGCTGATGGAAAAAGAAATAGTAGAGCAAAGAAACACCGAGGTAACTTATGAAGAGTTCGTGGGTACGCTGAGAGAGAAAATACACATAATTAGTGGAGGGAAACGTAAACATAAGGGGGGCCGGGGAGATCCAGAAAGAAGTGGTGGGACGAGGAAGTACGGGATGCTATTCGGGAAAGAAAACGGGCAGCAAGGGAATATAGAAAAGCGAAGCAGACTAATTCGGTGATGGTTGAAATAAAGTGGAAAGAATACCTAGAACTCAAAAGGCGAGCTGCCAAACTAGTACAAGATAAAATCCAAAAGGAGGGATGCGATTGACTCAAAGAAATAAATGGAAAGGATAGAACGGACTCGCGGAAGTTTTGGGCTCATGTACAACAGCTGGGAAAGCAGACAGAAAGGACGCAACAATACTTGGTTACGGACGAAGGAACCAAACTTAGTGAGGAGCAGGCGGTGGGTTACCTTCAAGACAGAATGGAGAAAGCGTTTCAACTACAGGGCAGCATGCCGGGCATAGAGTATCCCGTGGGGTCAGCGGAACACGCCGTATCTGATGGGGAATGGGACAGGGCGATGAAAAGGATACCCACGAACACGGCTACGGGATTAGGTGGAATACCGATATCGCTAATAGGGGCACTAGGACAGCGAAGTATGCGTCTCTTACAGACAACAGTTAGTAGAGTGCTCATCGCTGGTGACGTTCCAACACAATGGAGAAACAGTAGAGTCAGCACGATGTATAAGGGCAAAGGGGATAAAAGTTCTATTGGGGCATATCGACCAATTACTGTCACACCGGTAATCTATAGAATGGCAATGCAGGTGCTAAAAGAAAGAATACAAAACTGGATGGAGGGTTGGCCTAGGCGAACTACAGAATGGTTTTCGAAAGGGAGGCGGCTGGATGACAACCTCTTTGTACTGAGACAGATTATAGAAATAGCAGAGAAGGAAAAACGCCCCCTGTGGTTGGGTTTTCTGGATATTAAGGGTGCGTATGATTCGGTGGACCACAACATATTATGGAAGGAGTTGGGAAACGCAGGTATGGACAGGGCAATGATTGGCATATTAAGGGAAGACAAGACAGACAAGACAAGAAGAAGATAAGACAATGAAGCTGTAGTGACATAGGAAGGGCGAACAACCGGAAAGATAAAGATAGGAAAGGGGCTCTGTCAGGGGTGTCCACTGTCACCCATTTTGTTCATGCTCTACGTACGGAAACTAGAGGAAGCACTCGAAAAGGCAGGGGTGTGTTTCGACTTGTGTGTGAAGACGGATGGGCTAGAACACAAGCAGCAAATTCCAGGCCTAATATATGCGGACGATATAGACCGTTTACAGCAGAGTTATCTGGGCGCCGCCATCTTAGCGCACGTGACCTGGCGCCGTTGCTTGCCTTCTCTTTCGGCTGCCTGTTGGCACGGCGCACGCAGTACGGTGGTGCAACCCAGAGACGGTTTCCCCGATTTTAAACTTTTTGCAGTGAATTCCGGATGGAAGGGTGACACGAGGCTTTGGTCGAAGTTTCAGCGGCCAGGTGAGTGCGCTTTGTTATATAATTTAAGTTGCGTTTGCTTAATTTAGAGCGATATTTCTGCCCTCGTGCGTCCCACATGATGGAACTCACTATGCTTCAGTTACTACACATTTCGGCGTTTCTTTCTCTTTTTTTCCCTTTTTTTTTTCGCATACGTTACGTTATGGATACGTTCATAATGTAATATCGTAAGATCGTGACTTCTTGCTTTTTATCGCAATAGTTGCGGTCCCTGAGGAAGATATGATGGATGTAAGGGCTGTTATGTTTTCGTTTTGAAGTAGCATACTTTTATTGTCGATTTCAGATGTTTACAACTACATGATCAACGAGATAGAGGGAGACGAGAAGCCTGCGCTGAACTGCAGAGGGTTTGCAGAGGGAACGAACCTGTTTGACAGTGGCCATGTCGGTGTACTACTGTGCCAGTGTGCATTTGCATTTGCAGTGTGCATTGATGGTGTATGCATTTTAAAGGCCGACATCAGGTCGGCACAACAGTGAACAGTATACAGAGATTCGCTTCGGGCCCACTTTGGCGGCAACAGGCACCTGTAAAGCGGGTTTGAGCAGTAGGTGCAGTCATGTCTGTGCGCTGCTCATCAAGGTTCTAGAGGTGAAAAACAAGAGGCTCACGAGTGCTTCGTGCACTGACAAGGCGTGTACATGGAACCGTTCTACAGCAAGGAACGTGACCCCTGCTACTATGGAGGAAGTTTATTCTCACAAGCAGTAGCCACCCAGTAAACAATAAATGTCCCTGGGATGACTGCAAGACATCCTTACAAGGATATGTGGACTACCTGTGGACGTCCACAATCCTCCCGATGATGTCGCAGTGGACATCCCATGGATGTTAAAACAAGCATTCATATCATGTCACTGGGATGTCTTTCAGAGACATGATCTGGTACCTTGTTGGGACGTTTTTTATGTTATGCTAGGTGTATACTTTGAGCAATATCATGATGCAAATATGTGGTTCAGCTTCAACGTTTATTGGTGTACTGACTTAGTACAGTAAGACAGCTTTTCATAAAAATACTCTCGACTAGAATGAATTAAAAGTAAGATAGGAAACTACAATAGTACCACAGCAGCTAGGAGCTTATACATATGCTGGGTTTATAAGCATTTTTTGCAGAATGGAGACAAAAATGTACACGTTGTGTTGAGAACAAGGTTAAAGGGACCGAAAAGTGAAAAATAACCCCCATATTTTTGCCCACTATCGTGCACAACATCGTTGTTTGATAACGCACAGAAAGCATTACTTCTCAGTTCGGCATATTTTTTACATATAAATATTTTGAAGATTGCCGGAACATGGACGGTGCTGCCAACAAACGGCGAAAAAGAGCAACTTGGGTTTCGGGTCCGGGGCTCCCAGGGATTGGTCAACCCTTACCACGCGAGAGGTAATTTTGTAGAGAACAAAGTTGACGCACATTATCTTACAGCTAAACGCTATTTTAAAAATGACGCTCACTTCCATAGTTTCTACATTGATAAAGCATTAATAAAGCATTCAGCTACTTCGCCGCTACGAGCTACGATCCGCCGCGCCATCTGCAAGGCCGTCTGTGTGTTACCGCGTTTATTGTCTACTTCGTCGATGGTCGTGTTGGTAGCGCGAAGCAGAAAATGTAAGTGAATGACATGTCTGTGGCTGCTGTGTCATGTATTAGAGAGACCTACAGATGTCTGGTGTAGTTTTGGTGCTCGGAGTACTACATAGCATGTAACCAGAGTAGCAGAGGCACTGCCGTGGTAACACGTGTTTATGGGTGTGTTCCCTATTGACGAGTGATATCAGGTTTGATGTGATTGGGGACACTGTCTTGATGCTCATGTTAACACGTGGAGCTGCTCTGATACTAATGTTAACAGAGCTGTTCTGGGTGATGTTAACACTAGAGCCGCTCTGATGCTGATGCTAACACGAGGGCTGCCTTGATGCTGATGTGGCACAATAGTTGCATTGATGCTGGTTATGGCAATCTTGAAAATGTCGCAACGGCAAGCTATTCACCGCACCTCCTTGTCGCTCTCTACATGCTTTCTGAAACTGCGAAGTAAGCCGCTCATGTCTGGGGGAGATAAGAACCCGCAAAAACCCACGCGAAACAGTAGATAGCAGCAAGAAATCACTTTATTCACCACTCACGAGTATACGTACCTCTGAAAGCATCCCCATTCATTATCAACGCACCTGAGCGCTCGTCTCACGCAGGCACAAAATTCGCCATGATCGGACGATGAACAACAATGAAAAAAAGCACATAGATTCTCGCTTCCGGTCCAACTTTTCTTTCTCAATGCATTTGCAAATCTTGTAATGACGTGCATGAGTCTCCGCCACATTGGACACAATGCTTGCGTCTTTCTTCCTGGTGCACGTTGCGTCATACACGCCTAATCTGCAAGAAATATCTTTTCAGGAAACACGATGACAGCATAGCCATGTGCAGTAGGTGTCAAGACATATACACACCGCCTGCACAAAGTCGCTCACGGTTTCGTCTTGCGTTCCATCTCCCTGTCATTGTTCAGATTGCCTGCAAATGGAGTGAAATCTACAATGACAACGCATGGCACAGCCGAACATATTATTTCACAGTTATATTGATTACACACTTGACACGGCAAAAAGCCTGATGGCGAAGAGCGATTTTGGCTTCAGATACAGGGCTGCGTACACACTTGACATTTCAAACGCGCCTGACTGGTCTGCTCGGGGTTGGCAGAAACATTTCCCCTTACGGGCTCTTTCTCAGACGGGTTGCTAGAACGACAGCATAAACTGGGAACAACACGGAGTACAGTACAGACCCTCTTGTTAGAGTAGAGGAAGGAGCCAGAGAGAGGCGTCGTTTGGTGCCGAAAACCAAACAAATTGTGCCGAAACCAAACGAAGAAGGATCCTAAGCACGGGGATACCCTGCATGATAAGTAAGGCGCGCGACCCCCCCCCCCTCCCCCCATCGTCGTCCTTAACACCTCTAATAGCTGCAGACTTAGCGGAATAATAATACGCTCAAGATCATGCGTACCACTCGCGGCGATGAGAAACGTCCGTTACAGTCAAAGCGAACCGAACAAAACTGCGCATGCGCGACAGACAGCGCTGGCTGGTGACATGGTGAACAGGCAAGGACGCCGGAGTTCGTGTTGGCATGCAGTCATCGCGGCCCGAGAAGCAAAAGTAGCAAACTGTACACATTAACTTTTGTCCATTTATACTGAAAAATATTGTATGGGGCACGTGCCTGGTATCATGCATATCTAATTCCACTGAAGTGACACTCACCCCCACCTTAAAACCACATTACGTCCAGAGCAGAATGTCAAAATACAATCCTCAGGATGTCATGCAATAAACCTCTACCCGATAAATGTCATCATGACGTTGGTAGACACACCGAAACCAAAACAGATCGGAAGGGGCGAGCTGGGTTCCACGAATGGGCAATTGTTCGCTGCCTCCTATTGAAAGAAAAGGGGTGTTGTTTCCAATGCAGCCCCCAATAGACGGATTATCTCCGATGAATAGAAGGATTAGCCATTGTGTAGGGTACACCACTAGAGGGCGCTACGAGCGACGCCTCACCACTAGGGGCCGCTGCTGTCGCATTCCGCGGATGACGTCATTGCTCCTTCGGGGAGCATGGTGAGAGATAGCGGGAGGCATTGGATGGCGATGCGAAATAGAGCGCCCCCTTGTGCAAGGCTGTGGTAGCGCTGCGGGCGACATGACAGCTCCTTATTTTCCTTCCTCCATGTGACAGACGCTCTCGGTGGCGGCTCTCCACGGCGGTGTCATGGTCTCGTGACCGCGATACGCGGCGTCGGCGGCAAAAGGGTTTTGGGTCCAGCGTTGTGTACGAGTCTTTGAGCGAGTTTATATTAATCTCACTCCGTTTATTGTTCAACTGATGGTTGTTGTTTGAGAGCTCAATTGCTATGCTGTGAGATTGGGGTGTACGGCACGCATACGGCATACGACAATATAAATAAATAAATATAAACAAAAGGACGTGCACGATAAATTACGCCACATTATTATGGCTTCCCGTGTTGCTACACTTTGCATTATAAAGGCGCTTTCGCTAACCAGTCCGTTCACAAACAGCCGTGTGCATCCCTTGGTGTATTTATTAGACTTGGATACTTTCCTTTTAATTGCCTAATAACGCTTTTGTGACTCGAGCGCGTATATTAGAAGGCTCCAGACTCGCGCAATATTATTTTGGTGATGGCGCATATGTTCAGACAAGAGCGGAGGAAAGTTGTTCCCCCCCATTTGCTTTATGTATTTATTCACCTCAGTATGTCATTCTCACATACTAGTTTAAATTTAATTAGCGATTAGTAATACTGCAGTATATGCAATTTAGCACACTACAGTGCTGTAAGATATATTGTACAAGCGCCTTGGCTGCAGAATCACTGGGTGGATATCTGTAAAATTTTAGTACCTTCTTTTCTGTGGTGGTCACTGTCACTAATAGGGATTCAGTTAAGTGTTGTGGCAATTCCAATGTAAACAGTCATCTGCTATATTGGAAAGTGAGTGATTATGGTCAAACAAGTCAATTAGCATGATACCTTCTACAATACCATCTGTGATTCCTAAATGTCAGTATACAACAAGTCAGTATATGACAAGGTATGAAGAAATGTTAACGTAGTGCATGCTATTCAAAGCAAGTTCTTCCACACCCCCCCCCCCCCCATCTACAAACACCCAGAAAACAAAAACAAAAAAACTGGTCTTGGGTTTGCCTCTGGAAACATAATTTAACTACACAAATGCAGATATGTGCAGCCAAACACATTTGCCATAAGGAAAGCATGAAGATTATTGCAGTTGCAACGGTCATGTCAGTAGGTCATGTACATCTTGGTATTTTCGAAATTTCCCAAACATTTCCATGTCTTTTATATTCAACATACTGGACATCTAGTGTGCAACACTTGATATCGAATCAAAATCTGAGCCAGTATTGGGTCATGAACACACCGGTGTAACATGAGCAACAAAAAGGCAGACCACATGTCAACAAGTTGCAAACCGTTGTTTCATCTTGCACATTTGTCATGCTCATCTAGGTATTTTTGAAATTTCTCAAACATTTCCATATCTTTTATATTCAACGTGCTGGACATCTAGTGTGCAACACCTGATATCGAATCAAAATCTGAGCCAGTATTGGGTCATGAACACACCGGTGTAACATGAGCAACAAAAAGGCAGACCACATGTCAACAAGTTGCAAACCGTTGTTTCATCTTGCACATTTGTCATGCTCATCTAGGTATTTTTGAAATTTCTCAAACATTTCCATATCTTTTATATTCAACGTGCTGGACATCTAGTGTGCAACACCTGATATCGAATCAAAATCTGAGCCAGTATTGGGTCATGAACACACCGGTGTAACATGAGCAACAAAAAGGCAGACCACATGTCAACAAGTTGCAAACCGTTGTTTCATCTTGCACATTTGTCATGCTCATCTAGGTATTTTTGAAATTTCTCAAACATTTCCATATTTTTTATATTCAACGTGCTGGACATCTAGTGTGCAACACCTGATATCGAATCAAAATCTGAGCCAGTATGGGGTCATGAACACACCGGTGTATCCTGAGCAACAATAAGGTAGACGGCATGTCAACAAGTTGCAAACCGCTGTTCCATGTTGCACATTTGTCATGCTCATCTAGGTATTTTTAAAATTTCTCAAACATTTCCATGTCTTTTATATTCAATGTGCTGGACAGCTAGTGTGCAACACCTGATATCGAATCAAAATCTGAGCCAGTATGGGGTCATGAACACACCGGTGTATCCTGAGCAACAATAAGGTAGACGGCATGTCAACAAGTTGCAAACCGATGTTCCATGTCGCACATTTGTCATGCTCATCTAGGTATTTTTAAAATTTCTCAAACATTTCCGTATCTTTTATACCTAGATGAGCATGACAAATGTGCAACATGGAACAGCGGTTGGCAACTTGTTGACATGCCGTCTACCTTATTGTTGCTCAGGATACACCGGTGTGTTCATGACCCCATACTGGCTCAGATTTTGATTCGATATCAGGTGTTGCACACTAGATGTCCAGCACGTTGAATATAAAAAATATGGAAATGTTTGAGAAATTTCAAAAATACCTAGATGAGCATGACAAATGTGCAAGATGAAACAACGGTTTGCAACTTGTTGACATGTGGTCTGCCTTTTTGTTGCTCATGTTACACCGGTGTGTTCATGACCCAATACTGGCTCAGATTTTGATTCGATATCAGGTGTTGCACACTAGATGTCCAGCACGTTGAATATAAAAGATATGGAAATGTTTGAGAAATTTCAAAAATACCTAGATGAGCATGACAAATGTGCAAGATGAAACAACGGTTTGCAACTTGTTGACATGTGGTCTGCCTTTTTGTTGCTCATGTTACACCGGTGTGTTCATGACCCAATACTGGCTCAGATTTTGATTCGATATCAAGTGTTGCACACTAGATGTCCAGTATGTTGAATATAAAAGACATGGAAATGTTTGGGAAATTTCGAAAATACCAAGATGTACATGACCTACTGACATGACCGTTGCAACTGCAATAATCTTCATGCTTTCCTTATGGCAAATGTGTTTGGCTGCACATATCTGCATTTGTGTAGTTAAATTATGTTTCCAGAGGCAAACCCAAGACCAGTTTTTTTGTTTTTGTTTTCTGGGTGTTTGTAGATGGGGGGGGGGGGGGTGTGGAAGAACTTGCTTTGAATAGCATGCACTACGTTAACATTTCTTCATACCTTGTCATATACTGACTTGTTGTATACTGACATTTAGGAATCACAGATGGTATTGTAGAAGGTATCATGCTAATTGACTTGTTTGACCATAATCACTCACTTTCCAATATAGCAGATGACTGTTTACATTGGAATTGCCACAACACTTAACTGAATCCCTATTAGTGACAGTGACCACCACAGAAAAGAAGGTACTAAAATTTTACAGATATCCACCCAGTGATTCTGCAGCCAAGGCGCTTGTACAATATATCTTACAGCACTGTAGTGTGCTAAATTGCATATACTGCAGTATTACTAATCGCTAATTAAATTTAAACTAGTATGTGAGAATGACATACTGAGATGAATAAATACATAAAGCAAATGGGGGGGAACAACTTTCCTCCGCTCTTGTCTGAACATATGCGCCATCACCAAAATAATATTGCGCGAGTCTGGAGCCTTCTAATATACGCGCTCGAGTCACAAAAGCGTTATTAGGCAATTAAAAGGAAAGTATCCAAGTCTAATAAATACACCAAGGGATGCACACGGCTGTTTGTGAACGGACTGGTTAGCGAAAGCGCCTTTATAATGCAAAGTGTAGCAACACGGGAAGCCATAATAATGTGGCGTAATTTATCGTGCACGTCCTTTTGTTTATATTTATTTATTTATATTGTCGTATGCCGTATGCGTGCCGTACACCCCAATCTCACAGCATAGCAATTGAGCTCTCAAACAACAACCATCAGTTGAACAATAAACGGAGTGAGATTAATATAAACTCGCTCAAAGACTCGTACACAACGCTGGACCCAAAACCCTTTTGCCGCCGACGCCGCGTATCGCGGTCACGAGACCATGACACCGCCGTGGAGAGCCGCCACCGAGAGCGTCTGTCACATGGAGGAAGGAAAATAAGGAGCTGTCATGTCGCCCGCAGCGCCACCACAGCCTTGCACAAGGGGGCGCTCTATTTCGCATCGCCATCCAATGCCTCCCGCTATCTCTCACCATGCTCCCCGAAGGAGCAATGACGTCATCCGCGGAATGCGACAGCAGCGGCCCCTAGTGGTGAGGCGTCGCTCGTAGCGCCCTCTAGTGGTGTACCCTACACAATGGCTAATCCTTCTATTCATCGGAGATAATCCGTCTATTGGGGGCTGCATTGGAAACAACACCCCCACTAGCATTGAACGTAGTTCGACTCTACCAAACTCGTGGCACTGTTGAACATTATGACGTCATTTGTTTACAAACAGGTAGAGGTCCATTGACAGCCTTTGTGACACTACCTATGGATGTCCTAATGATGTTTAAATTGGGCGAGGACGTCTGGACCAGATGAGGACGTCCATGGGCTTTTTATGGTTTATTGGGCAACGCCTACAGCAGAGTTAGGGGCTCGCATAGAAATTCTGCGCCACTTTGAGGGCTGCCCTTTGAATGTCAACAAACTTCAAAGAACCCTACTCCATTCCGTGCTCGATCTCTGTCACAGTTTCTACACTCAATTACGGAACAAGTCTTTCCTCTGCTTTTCCACATTTTGCACAGGACTGTAGCACAGCGGCAAAAAAGCTCGGAAACACACACTTAGGCAAAGGCACACAGGCACTCGCAGAAGGCAAGCAATGGCGGGGCTAGTGTAGCGCCATCTATTAGCGCCTGAAGCAACTGGCTGCTGTAAACGGTCTATAGTCATCACAGCGGGAAGCAAGACGGAGTTACAGATGTTTTTGAATATGTGGGCACAATAGGCGAGTCCCTAAAGCTGGAGTTCAGCAGTGAGAAGTCGGGTTATATAGTATTTCGGGGTGCCCAGGAAGGACCTTTGACCATACAGGAGAAAACAGTCCAAAATGTCACTAAGTACAAGTATTTAGGAGTCTGGGTAAATACGGGCAGTAACTATTTAAAAGAACAGGAAGACTTGTTGATGAAAAAGGCAAAGCGAAATTCGGCAATAATTAAAAACAGTAATCCGTATGCTTTGGAAGGGGGTGATGGTACCAGGGTTGACATTTGTAAACGCAGTACTTTGCACAAATCCGGGAATACAGTCCTTTATGGAAACACGCCAGAGGGGAGTACGGAGATTGGCACTAGGCGCACATGGAAATACACCGGACGAGGGGGGTATGGGCGATATGTTGGGATGGTCCTCCATTGAGGGCTGGGAGGCAAAACGTAAGGTCAGGTACGAGGCGCGTCTCAGAAAATCAGACGAAAAGATGTGGGCCAGGAAGGTACTATCATACATTTACCTAAACAACGTAGACACGAAACGGGGGAAAAGAACTAGGCGTCTGTCTGCTAAATATTTAACTTGGGACGAGGAAAGTAAGAAGAAAAGCATAAAGACTAGGGTAAGGGAATCGCAAACTAGACAGTGGACAAGTAAAATGCAGGCGAAACCGTCACTTGAGGTGTACAGGAAATATAAAAGGGAAATACGGTCAGAGGGAATTTTCGACAACTCTAGAGCAAGCGCGCTGCTGTTTGAGGCAAGGACAGGGATACAAGGGAAAGGGTGCAGGCTATTGTTATTATCATTATATATCCGGTTTCAAAAAAAAAAAAACTCGCCTTATTTATATCCTGAAACAATCTTGATTGACTGATTGATTTTTATTACTATGACCGTGCGTCAAATGCAGGGACAAAGGGCTAAAAGGGCATCCCCTGCCTTGAGCGATGCAACTTTGGGAACACGTTGACTAAGAAACTTATCCTCACAGTGCAAGTGTAGTCAATAATTGGTAGTCCCTTCCGGATAAATATGCACTTAACTTCACGTAAATACAGGCCACAAATACTACACGCTTGTCTGCGTTACACACTGTGTCACACATTGTGCATAGACACGTAATGTTCCACGTGCGAAAAGCTTCCCCCTCGCATACATTTTACGTGTTTCGTATTGCGGAGCAGATGCCCTTTCACACAAGTAGTCTCAAGGGTTAATGAGTCCAAAGCCCCAAAGCCGACATATAAAATTCGGGAAACCACCCGTATGCACCAAAGCTACATACGCGAAGGCGCCGATACGGCGTCAGTACCAGACCGTTACGCGCGAAATCAACACGGGTGGCGCTGTCGATCAAGCGACCGCAGCGTCCTCCAGCTAGTACACGGTGCCTATAGATCCATGAAGAAGACCGAGAAACACGGACACCTACGTGTGTCGTCTTCTGTGTCCGTGTCTCCCGGTCTTCTTCAAGGACAGGGATGTTACGAACGAAAGCTCATGTCGCAAAATATACAGAGGTCTCGGATAAAACATGCGGTATATGTGGACAAGAAGAGGAGACTGCGGAGCATGTCATACTGGTATGGTGGCTAGATGAATATTGTCTGGTGTGAGGAGCGCCCACAGCCTCCTACCCGACGGAGCGGGACTCTTGCGGAAGACGGCCACCAGGCGCGCTGCTCCACGGATGTATGCTAGTGTCTGGGCGCTCGGGCTAGTCCCCGGGCGGACTTCTTTCGTCCGTGACATATCAGAGGGTGGGATAGCGACGCTGTCGCGTCTTTGAAGTGCTTTATATGCTTTTTATGGTGAACCTTTAGCAGAAGTCTGACGCCCCTGTGTAGAAAAAGCAGCGTGCAAAAACGAACAGAGCGCAGACCATCTGTCGTCGTACATGAAGGAATTCAACAGGGGGGCCTACGCTACTGTTCAGAAACACTCTTCAAGCTTGTCTCCAAACTTGAAGATACCTTCACAATGTTGTTCTCATGTCATAAAGGGCATGCAGACAGCCTACTAGAAGTCATGACATGTGATAGGGCAGTGATGGGCAGTACGTGATGTATACCAAGGAATGCCGAGAAATATATAATCTCCGTTGGCCTGTACTTTTTTCCCCCTTGAAATTTCCTAGCCTGTCATAGCAGAGGATTAGTACCGGAACATCACACTAGGCACAATCACAGCCCAGATGACCCATTACCTCTTTACATGTAGCTGCAAATTATGTCATTTGATTAAGTTCATATTCACGGGTTAGCACTTAACCAAGGACTTTATGGCTTTAGAGCATTTGTCAAAAATGCTCGCTACAGTTTTGCCAAACAAACAAGACACTTATACTAAACAGTGAAATGCAATGTGATACAAATTAAATTCAATGTACTTGAAGAATACTTGAAGTACTTTGCCTAGTATTTTGTACTTTACTTGAACTACATTTGGAATTGGGCACTTGTACTGTACTTCAAGTACTAATGACGCCAGGTACTTGGATCTTTACTTTAAGTATAATTTTGAGGTACTTTTCCCATTACTGGCTAGGCGAAGCCTTGAGAATGTTGGCTGTCAAACCTATTCGATGCGAGATCGACCTATAGGGGGCGATGCTGCCACCATTCTAGTGTGGACAACACGTGGGCCGATATTCGGAGTTGATGGTTCTTTTCAGTAATTCTGGTGTATATTCACTTGTGCTGCGATGGTACGATACTGTTCGGTTCCCCAATGCTCCACCTACTGCACTGAAAGCGGAATAAACGTGGAAAAGCAGACGACGCGTCCACACTTTGGTAGTTCTCCGTTCTCCGCGGCGCGCCGACACCGTTCGATCTCGGAGCGAATAGTGAATATCTCATTATGAACATTGTAAAATTCTGTGCTGTGATGAGAATGCACTTCCCCGTAAAGGGCATTAACCGTTCTTGCGCAGAGCGGAGCAAAAAGCAGAAACCTTCAAAGGAGGCGCGTCTCCAGTGAATTCATGAGCATTCAGACTCGTGTACAGATGTTCTTTGTTTTCATTGTGTGCATATGTATGTACAGGGTGTATGCTATAAAAGGTCAGTCACATTTTCGAGCGTGGCGCGATACCTACTTGACAGACAGACTTCCGCTGCCGCAGAGTGAAGAAGTTACGGCAGGAAACCCTACAAAAAAATCGTCGATATCAGGCACTGCGTAACAAAGTAAATACGGCCACGCAAACTTTCGTCTTCATGCATTTCCTATACGCTATACCGATACCGACGTAAACACGCCAGTCTGTCGATAGTTGTTTGTAGCTTCCGCATGGGGCGCTAGTGACATTGAATCCGAAACAAACTCATGTGGGCGCGTATTTGTTGTGCACGGTACGAACCCGTGGTACTCATTGAGATTTACGTTTAACGAAGCTTTATACGATTTGATTTAGATATTTTCTGCACATGTTGCGGTTCGTATGCCACTTTCTAGCTAAACATTTCTGCGTCTTCTCTTAGCAGACAACAGTCTGTTTGCCATTGCTTTGTTGAATGACACTTTTAGCCGCCCTTCTAACGTTTTTATTTCATTCATTTTGTGTCTCTATACAGTTTCATTGGACTCCATTATTCCTGCTATTATACTTGTTCGTGTTCCATTTGTTTCTGCCGTATTTTGTATCCTTTGCGCCTTGCTGTGCGCCAGTTGACGGTTCAGGAGCGTACACATGTGGATTCAACGTCACTAGCGCCCCATGCGGAAGCTACAAACAACTATCGACAGACTGGCGTGTTTACGTCGGTATAGCGCATGGGAAATGCATGAAGACGAAAGTTTGCGTGGCCGTATTTATTTTGTTACGCAGTGCCTGATATCGACGATTTTTTTGTAGGGTTTCCTGCCGTAACTTCTTCACTCTGCGGCAGCGGAAGCCTGTCTGTCAAGTAGGTATCGCGCCACGCGCGAAAATGTGACTGACCTTTTATAGCATACACCCTGTACATATATATCATGATGAGTGGACGAAACAGGTTGTTGCTATTGCTGTGTATAATAAATCTTGTTTTGGCGTTGCCAGGTTGAAATTTGGAGATGATCGTGTCTTCATTGACTGATAGGAAACTTTATGCATCGAGGACCAAAAAAAAAAAAAAAAAGATTAACCGGCCTTGTTGCTGTGACATTGAAAAATAAAAAAAATGAAAAGGTACTAAAAGTAAGAATGGATAAAAAAAATACCTGATAAAAGAGATACAAAAGTTGAAAAGGATGGTTGCCATCAGCTTTGTCACGTCCAAGCTACGCATGGGACCTACAAAGCTGAGTACCTGTTCCTTTGCATGCTTGAATAAGAGATCTTCAATGTGTTTTAAGCTATGACCATTACTACTTTGTTTTCCATTGATATTTACCCCTCACCGTTCCATTCCTCCGCAAAACTTCTCGGCCACACGGGCGAAAACGGCCCGTTCAGCAGACGCGCTTCGGGAGCGTTCGGGAGAATCTTCGCATACATCCAGTGCCGTGTATACCAAAGGGAGTCTGGCCATTAATGGGACCTGCCTATACCTGAGGCTCCACCCACTTTTTGAGGTATCTAGCCAATCACAGGTCGAAATACAGTTGTCTATTATTACATCCATCCAGTATTTATACCTCACCCTTATTTACTGGGTGCCACCATTTTGGAGAAACTCGATTGATTCGGATTGAAACGGATATCACTGGTGACAGACCAAAACGACAGATTTTGCGCCCACTTTTATCAACGCCACCTGCACGGAGAGAGGCATGTTGGGAAGGCTCAGAATTGCAGAAATGGTTGCTGCCAGAAGTGATTGGCCAGGATGGCGGTACAACCGCTTCTTCGTAGCAGACGACAGCCGGTATGAAGTTTTATATCACGTAATGTAAGTACATTGAATCAAAAATGAGCAAAGATGTATGTATAAATAAAATGCAATTATATAATGCAAAATCCTACGTATAAGGGTCGTCCTTCTTGCTATTTTCCTGGTATCACGGTTTTAACTAGGCCTAACGTTAGCGACGAAACATCCCATTTTCACGTCAATAATGATGGCGGAGCGAAAGTTGAAGCTGATTTTGCAGATGCGTACATGAGGATATATACTCACAGTATGAAATTAAAGTAGTCTGTGAAATTTTTTTGTCACGAAATCTCCGCTTCGCCGTTCCAAGCACCATCCTCCATCTTGGAGAAAATTTGGTGTCATGGCAGCCCCCATGGAAAACGGTAACCAATGAAATGCGCCTAAGTTTGATTGACAGGTCGAGCCTCTTTTTTGGGCTCCTCCTAATAGCCAGACTCCCTTTGCCCTTTGGCATACACGGCCACATGGCACTGCATACTGTATACAGCCGTGTTGGCGCGCCACCTGACGGCGTCTTCCGCGAACGGGCCGCCTCTGCTGCGGCGCCCCTCACACCAGACACTATTCATCTAGCCACCATAATACTGGCATGCAAAGGTATTCAGCCGACGCAGGCCGATGTGACATGGAGGAAGGAAACACAGGAGCGGCCCTTCCAATTTTTTGCCATTGGGACGGGCGTGCCAGCTTCGCACTGCATGCTCGGATGCTCCTGTCTACCATGTGACCGCTCACGTGACCCCAAGAGCATGCGCAGGCCAGCTGCTAAAGCAGACGACGGGAGTCATGGTTGTCTTGCAGTTCAGATATCTGCATTGTGATGAACGCCGCGCGTCCACCTTTATTTGTGTGTGTTCGGAGGTTTACTCTTGGTTTACCCTTTTACTACAAGACCGGTCAGGTTCTGCAGGACAACCACGCAGGACTAGAAACATCATTCGCGGTTGCGATGTTTGTGTGACGACGTGGCCGCGTGTTGTGTGTTGCTGAAGTGGTAAAGCATGCCAGTAATCAAATTTGTACAACGATGGAGGAAATCAATTGAATCTGCAGCTGTAGCACAGCGCCAGCTTGCAAAGGAAGGGTTCAAGATGACTCTCTCACAGACAGGGGTACGCCTGTATGCCGAAACAGCCGGTCGAGTTGTTTACAGGAAACGTTATTTCCGTGACAGAGCTGCTTTCTGTTGAACGACAGCCGCAACCGCGGTTCGAACACGTTAACAAAACGTTGTTTCCGTACTGGTGCCCACATTTTAAGAGTAAATGACTTTGGAAAAGCGTAAAAGCACGAAAAGCAGCGAGAGCAACAAGGGTTGCCAAACCGAAACTTTAGAGAGGATCACGTGGTGGACAGGAAGTAATGGCGGTTTTGACAGGAGCGACCGCCAGAGGGGTCCCAAAATCTGCTCGAAATAGAGTCACTGTACCCGGGGTACAGTGACTCTAGCTCGAAACGGCCGCTCCTGTGTTTCTTTCCTCCATGTGATGTGACCTTATGGGAAGCACTAGGTTTCCGAAACGTACTAGGGACGAAGTTAACCTCAAATCAGTACAAAGGACCGACTAAATGATTGGTGACATAGGAATAATCAGGAATAATGTAGTTGTCTCCAATGCAAACACCGGCAGTGTGAACTAATTCTGATCATCCGAAGTAATTTCATCTCAGTAATGGTTTAGGTTTAGGTTTAGGTTGTGCCTTGTCCCCTTTGAGTCGGGGCAGTTTCCCTGTCGGGATCCACCGGAACTAAAATAAAAGGAAGAAAAAAAATACAAATGATTTAGAGTCGCTAAGTTGGTCCGTTGTGTGGTTTTGCGCGAAGAGCACTCGCTGTTAGTCTGTCCCAGTTCGTCAGTGTCGCCTTGTGGTCTCCACGATGTCACTGGCACTGCCGTCGTCTGGTGGAGTCGTTAAGCCAAGCGCTGCGATGTCTGCTCCCTCAGGTCTGGTGGCCATTGTGGCTGGACATCTAAATAAGACATGTCCGATGTCTTCTTCTTCCTCGCCGCACAGGATGCACGTTGTCTCGTTGTGGCGGAATAGCTGGGCCAATCTTTGCCTTGTCAGGAGTGCGCCCGTCCTGGCCTGGAATAATAAGCCGCTTTGGCGGTCTCCTCTGTAGGCGTTGAACGGGGCCGGTGTACTTTTGTAGCTGTTGTAGAGAGCTAGGCTTTGTTTCTTTGTAGTGCGCTTGTTCCAGTCTTCATTTTCAATTTTCTTCATATCTTTGTTTATGCACCGATTCCATTCAATTGAGTTTTTCGTCGTCTGACGGCGGGTGCCTCTGCTATATTTGGAGTCTATTCGGCCAATGCGTTTTACCCATTCTGTTCTGATGCCAGTGTATCTTACGTGCTCAAAGAGTCGTCTTGCATACCTGCCTTCTGGTAGATGGATGAGTCTTCCTAGGTAACGTGTCCTTGACCGCGCATCTCGGTACTCGAATCTAGACCACCCTATCTCTCCCTCAATGGCTGTGTTGGCGGTGGCCATGTTTCCTCTGAGGATCCACTTTCCAATTTCTCTTTGCTGCCGTTCAAGCGCCTTTATGGTAGTTGTGCTGTAGCAGAGGGCTTCATTCGCATATGTTGCAGCCGGTACAGCCACAGTTTTCCATAGGAGTTTCCCAACTGAGTATGGGTTATAGGAGTGTCGAGCAAGATGCCATATATGACCTTTCTTCCTGTTCGTATTAGCAATCATTGATTTTTCGTATTTTTCCAAGTAGTCTGGCTGGTTTTGCAGGAGTACACCTAGATATTTGTATTCATTTGTGTGGGTGATCACGAAATTTTGAAGGGAAAAAGTCTCGCTGCTGGCGCTGTTCCTTCCTATCTTCATCCATTGTGTTTTCTCCTTGCTAAATTTCATTCCGTTAAGCTCTGCCGTCTCTGTGCATAGGTTCAACAGGTGTTGTAGATCTTGTGACCTCCTCGCTAGGAGCACGATATCGTCGGCAAAAGCGAGGGCGGGGAGGTGCGTTGTCGTTTGTAGGCCTTTCGTATCGTGGGTATGTATTGTGACTCCTTTGTCGCTCAATTCTAATTCTTGCAGTAGTTCGTTAAGGAATACGTTAAACAGCGTCGGTGACATTGGGCATCCCTGTTTTAGGCCTACGATCTGCTTAACTTCGCCTGATTGATATTCTTCTAATTGGTATGTGCAGTAGCAGTCCGAATACAAATTCCGTATCAATTGTACCATTCCTTCTTGGAGTCCAGTGTGCCGTAGTTTCTGCCAAAGTGTTCCGTGTGGTACAG
This sequence comes from Ornithodoros turicata, assembly GCF_037126465.1. NCBI lineage: Eukaryota > Metazoa > Arthropoda > Arachnida > Ixodida > Argasidae > Ornithodoros > Ornithodoros turicata. The sequence goes on along the minus strand of NC_088201.1, from coordinate 88,309,247 downwards.
CATCGTAGGCTTTTTCAAGATCCAGGAACGCTAGGTATAAATCGTTTCCTGTCTTCTGCGTGAGTTCCATAAGTTGAGTGATGATGAATAAATTATCACTTCCTCGCCTGTTTCGGCGGAAGCCATTCTGGGCTTCACTTAGGGAGTGCTCGTATGCTTTATTCAGGCGATCGTTGATGATGCTGGCGAAGAGCTTTGCTGTATTGTTTTGCAATGTGATTGGCCGGTATGAGTTTAGGTCATCCATTGATTTCCCGTGGCCCTTGTGGATTAGTCTGACGACGCTTTTCTTCCAACTTTCGGGGATTTCCTTTGTTTGTAGTATGTTGTTGAATATTTTTCTCAGGACTGCTTTAGTATGCGGCCCGAGAGCTTTAAGGAATTCGTTCGGGATTCCGTCTGGACCAGTCGCTTTTCCTTTCATTAGTTTCTTGACGTGTCTTTCAAATTCCTGCTCCTCTATGGGTTCCACGCGGTCATCGTTGTAATTTGGGGGCTGTTCCCCTGTTTCGTGTGGGCTCGTCCTCTTGTGGATAGCTTCTTGTTGTTCCTTGAAGAAGTCAGTCATATATTGCTCAAGCTCGTTTTTGGTTCGAAGTAGTTTCCCGCTTTGGCGGTCGTGTAATTTGACTTCCACGTTCGGCGCTTCGTTACGGTTGTCGATGTTCTTCACGTATTTCCAAAAATTTTGGCCGCTTCGTCTTCCCGCTGAGCATATGTTTTCTTCTACCGTTTTGTAGTACTGCTCTGTTTTTTTTCCTATCAGCCGTTTGGTTTCTGCCTGTTGGTTTTGATACGCACGTTTTTCATCTTGGTCGTCCGCTTTTTTCTTTATTGCTTCTCTTCATTTACGGCACAACCTTTTTCTCTCTCTTATTGCATCTGAAACTTCTTTGTCGCACCATGGCTTCCGCTTGCTCTTTCGTATGCTACCTCTTGACTTGCCGACAAAAGAAATCGCTGCCTTTTCCATTTCTTGAAGGAAGGTCTCGTAATCTGGTTGTTCTTCCCTTGCCGTAAGGGCTTCTTCAAACTTTGTAGCAAATATCTGGATATTATCTTCGTTTCCCGTCTTCCACCGTGCTTTTTTCCTGCGCTTTAAATCGCCGCCGTAGTTCTTTTTCAGGGGGGTTGTTATTATTACTTTAATGCGATTGTGATCACTGTCACAGCTATGTTCCTTTTCCTCGTCGATGTTGATACCCTTGATGTTGAATGGAGGTTGCTCCCAGAGGGGACAAGCGAGTGCATAGTCAATAGATGTCTGGTGTGTTCCCCTGGTCCGTGTCACGCGTCCAGTGCACTTTTCATGTAGGTTCAGTATAACCAGATCGTGTTTCTTGGCTATGCAGCGAAGGTGCCGGGACTTATGGTCTTTTCCGTCTAGTTCCATAATGTGGCAGTTGAAGTCTCCGAGTAGCATAACCGGGGTCGCGGGTTGTTCCTGTTTCATGTCCCCGATATCTTGCATGATGCATTGACGGATGTTCTCGTTCCACTGTGGGGTCTCATTTCCTGTTGCCATGTAAACCACTCCTATGTTGACGTCATATTTTCGGAACACTCTGAATTTCGCCCACATGTGTTCGATGCACATCTTCTTTGATATTAGTTCCACGTTCCTTCTGTCGTACATTATTCCTATTCCTCCGCCTTTTTTGTCTGTTTTCTGCCTGTTCAAGCCAATCCAGTTCCATTTTTCCGTAAGGAGGGGTTCCTCCTGGTCTCTCAGGTGTGTTTCCGTTACAGTGTAGATGTGTATGTCTTCGTTTTCAGCATTTTCTTGCAGTTCCGTCCACTTTAGTCGATTTCCCCCCTGTAGGTTTAGTGTTGCGATGCCCAAGTCATTGTTCCTCGATCTCCGCCGGTTTCTCTTCCTTTTAGACTCGGTTAGTACCACATGTTCTGGTACTGTACACCTCCGCTGTTCCTCACTGGGTACCATGGACGGGGGCGCCTCGTTCTGCTGGGTGGAGGTGGCTGGCGGTACTCCCATTCGTCGAAGGGGTGGGGGAAGTATGCTTCTCGGGGGTAGCGGCTCCTCGGCCTTCGTCTGGACTGCATCTCCTCCCCTAAAAAATCTGTTATTCTCTCAGAGAGTTGTCGGGCTACTATCTCGCTTCCTTCCGGTGACAGGTGGATGTCCACCATCCCTCATGCTTCAGCTTTCCCCAAAATGTGGTAATTGTTGATGAACTGCATGCGAGGGGTCGCGTGGCATGCCGCTTGCATATCCTTGTTTACTTCTTTTATTTTGATTTGAATCTCGTGTCCTCTCTCCTGTAAGGTACCGAGCATACCCCCAACGTATGATTGGGGTGGTCTTGGAGCCATCGGGTCATTCTTGTTGTCATTCCGGAGACGATGTCCTTTGGTTCCCCGCCGTTCAATATATCATTGAGGCCCGCCATGAGTAGAACGAGGTTTTCTTCGTTCTCAGTTTGGGTCAGTTTCTCCATTTCGTTAAGAATGTGATCCGCTTTTGCTCCGGGTAATGCATGTACGCTTACTCGACTGTCTCTTTGGACTTCATTCAGCAATGGTTTTTTCACCCTATTTAGGTTAGAGTCCCCTAAAAGTGTTACACGTCTTTTCGGTGGGGCCCTTCCATTTGTGGGCACGCCGGGGAGTGTGCCCGTCTGGACTCGCTTTGTGGTTGTATCGACCTCGTTTCCGTTTGGGTTTTCGAGGGGGGATCCTTTAAGCCCTTCTTCTTGACCCATTTCGTCCGCCATGGTGGCTGTGGGGGATGGGACGCCATTTGCTGTCTGTTTTGACAACTGAAGCTCTCCATTTTCTTTCTCGAGTACCTGGACTCGGTTTATAGTAGGGATTCGATCACTTCCATCTTCGCAGTATTCTCAGCGTTCATATCAGTGACTTTGTCTTCGAGAGCTTGAATTTCCTGTCTTGTTGGGTTTTTCTCCGATTGTGTCGTTTTCTTCAGTTCCTCGTTTTCTCTGTCCAGTATGTTTAGATTTTCTGCATGCGCTCTGCAGGCTACTGTAAGCTGTTCAACCTTTCTTGACAATGACTGGTTGGTCTCCTCAATCTTAGCAATTTTCTCATGTTGGCTATCGATTAGCTTTTTGTATATCTCGAGCTTCTTGCAGATTTTACACTCGAAGGACGGCGGTAGATCTGCGTCCTCGCAGCTCTCAAATCCTGTCTCGTCCATGTAAACCCATCGACTACACTGGTCACACTGAATCATATCTTCCAATTCGGGTTCTTTCGCAATGGTTTCGGTGAGCAAATGGGATTCACTCACCTTAGAAGCTTTCGGGGAGCGCGCCTTCTTTTGCGTCCGTCAAGTGTGTGTCAAGTGTGCGTCAGTAATGTGTCAATTCTAGGCTAGGTGGCGCAAGCTACCGCCCGCTCCGAAGGGAAAAGCCACCGTATCCATCCAAAAATCGACCGGCGGCGGCATGAATCGAACACAATCCAATCCAATACGATCCGATCCTCTTTCTGACAGAGCGCGTGGTTGTGATCGTTCCGATGTTGCGATGCGCTCGGCTCACACTTCAGCGCTTTAGCAGCTTTAGCTCTCCGTAGCGTGGTTACAGCGGTTCGGGGTCGTTATACGGGAAAGTTTCCTTCATGAAGAAGCAGAAGAAATAAGAAAGGTACGATATTTATCTATTTCTTTTTACCTTTACACCGAGCTAGAATGCAACGCGAAGAATTGGGGCTTCATGTACGCTGAGACGCTGCCGTATCGTTGCTGTCGGGGTCGTAACACGTTGTTTTGCTAGCTCTCCTCATCATGGACTTGTACGAACTAGCCCGTCTACGCACATTTGTAGCAGGGAACGGTAACGGTAATGCCGACCAAACATGAAGGTTGTGCACAAACGCGTCTCCAGCAACTTTTGAGAAAACTTGCTCGTGTGCACAGTAAACGCCACGTTGAAAACATCGCTATATTTTCGTGTCTGCTGCTTAGTATACTTTAATACTACTTTTTTTGTTATTTAATATCCCTTTTGTGGCTACTATCAAGTTATTTGTAAGAGTGCAATACCAAGATTTAGCCGCAGACTTGCACGAACCCTTCGAGTCATGCCTCGGTCACAACCTTGAAGACTGTAAAATTAGTGATTTTCTCTAGTTTCACCATAGTAATTATTCTGCGAATTTGAAATAACGGTAATAATGACATAAATGCACATGTAAATTGGAATTTGCAACGAAAGTCTGACTGACGTGTGCCACTGACCACTGAGTGTTTTTTATTGTAGCACTGTTTTAGCACACTTTGACGACATGTGTATGTCCAGAGCTGATTCTCAAAATGAGCTGTCAGATTCCGCCAAAATTACGATAGATAACTAACTGGAGGTGCCAGAGGCTCCTCCATTGATAGCTGCATTGGATAGCTGTTCACAAGGCTGCAGTTCCTCCAAGACGCCTTTGTCCACCTCAAATTAGGTCATAAAAAGCAATGTTTGTGTCAAAGTGAGCGTCAGTCATGCAGTGCAATGCTCCTAAGTAGCATCTAAGTAGCTTCAGCCAACGATTATCGGCAGAAACACCAGCTGTCTTCGATTGGGCTGCACTTAGTGGACTGGTGCATATAGTGCTACATCCCCTCACTCGATTCAGCGAAAGTGCAGCCGTTGCACTGCACTGTCCCGTTCGACTGGGAAAAGTGCTACGGGAGTACAGCACGAGTGCACGGAAATCTTGCACCAGGTTCGTCGTCTGTGCAAGGTTTTCATGCACTGTGAAGCAGACGATGAAATGGGAGTTTGCAAAGCAGAGCACTCTGGCAAACAGCAAGAATTACTTAAGATATTAGGCTCATCTGCACTGGCAAAGCCTGGGTTAGGACCTGTGTGACCTGCAATTAACTTGACCTGCTTTTTGAATTCATATCCCGCACTTCGTCCCCCTGGTCTCCTGACGACCATCCTGTTTTCTCCTCTCCTCAATTTCCCACAAACTTCTGCAATTGTGCCGCTGTTTCTCAGCAGGTTGAAGCCTCAGGAAATAGGTTATTGTCAATATGTAAATAAATAAAATTTGATTATTATGGAAACATCTCTTTGAAGCAAATGCTTCCACAAAATTCAGTAAATTAGGACAATATACGTACATCACATATTTAATAAGTACAACATGAATGAATTTCAACAGGCTGGGCTGCCCCTCATGGCTCTTGCATGTCCATTCCACATTATTCTAGGCTCAGTGCAAGCTTCTCATCCTGAGCTTTGCTATAGCAGTGCTCCACAGCCTCACTTGTGAATGTTGGCCCAGCATTCTTACTATCATCTTCAGTCATGTAATTGTGCAGCACATCCTCTGTGCCCATGCATATGGTGTGGAGGACACACCATCCCATTATAATTTGATACACTTGCAGTGGGGATCAGCATCCACCATATACAGTTTTTGAAAGCTCTGCTTGAGGATCCCAAACGTATGTTCGATCGCTATTCTTTGCTCGCTGTGCCTTACGTTGAACTTCTTCTGCCAGCGAGAAAAGACTCTCTTGTTTTCTCAGTATGGCGTGAGAAAACCATGGGAGCAAAGGGTAAGCAGCGTCCCCAAGGGGGTACGCTCCTATGAAATGAGTTTCATGAAGCTCGTTGGAGACTAATCAAACATGGAAACAAGAAGGAAACCTGTATGGAGAAGGGAATCTATTACAGCACTGGCAGTATAGCACATTACCTGAGCACTTGCTAGGGCCATCTTTAAAGAGAGGACTGTTTTGGAACACCTTGGCGTGCATGGAGCCTGTCTAAGCCAATAAACACGTTCCAGAACCTGCTGTCTGGTTCACATATCCCTTGCAGCACAGTGGTGAAAAATTGCTTCCGGTTGTAATAACTGTCCGTGGATTCTCTTGGTCGTTTGATTGGTATATGACTCCCGTCAATGCATCCGATGGCATTTTTTCAGTCTGCGGCCTCCACTCTTGACATAGAACACCTCATGAACGTGCACTCTTCACGGCTTGACCACACTTTTGACATGCACTTACCTGCAGGAAGTTCAAGATACATTGTTATGTAAAGTGCACCAATGATTCAGAGACGTCAAACCTGTCAACTACAGCATACCTGGACGATTTCGTACCGAGGTATAACAAGGCTATCAGACATACTTTGCCGGCTGGCATACACGGCCAACCCCCATTTGGATTTTCTGGGAATTAACATGAGGCTTCGAATTGTCTCTCGAGAGAACCCTGTGTCTTGGTCGACAATCAAAATACCGTTTTCGAACTTATATTTTGAACTTTCTTATAGTAAAGTGGCATCTGTCCAAGCGTAACTCGCACAAAGCATTGCATGCTGCAGTCAACAGTTCAATTCTATCACCATAATCGTCCTCACTACTTGAGCCAATGAACTGTATAACGGTGGGCAAAAAATTGCTCATATTGAAAGCTATCGGGTGTCATGCTGCAGATGATACACAGCGCGAGCACTGAGCCGCTCGCATTCAATTCATGTTTGGTGTAGCCTGCACGGGGGTAGCACTGACATGCACTTCCATTGTACTCCTTACGCTTGCGCCCTGCATTTTTTTTGTGGATCGAAGACAGCTGCAAGCATGCTCGGCGTGTGTCTTGTGGCTTGCTTTTTGACCAGTCTTCTCTCATTCAGTCATAAATATGTCGGTGAAGGGCAGTGGGAGCGTGTGAGGGACATTCCCAGCAACTCAAAGAAGTGGAATAGAAATAGAAATTCGGAAGTGTTGCAGAGGAAAGTCAAGAGAGCTTATCTTCATTGTTACAAGTAGGGAAGGTGTGCTGCCAGCACATTTTCCAAAGCAGCAACTCTGAACCACATGGACATGTAATTATTACTGAAAAGCGTATATCGTAACAGTGACAACACTTGACAGGACCTCTTCCTTTTTAAGTTTATGCACATAGGAGTTGTCAAGGGGCATCGCCTGAAGGAGACTCCACGAAAGAGGGACTTGGCTGTGAAATACGTAGTGTCCAACAAACTACAGGCTCAGTGCACTTCACCAGGGGGTGCTCAGACATCAGTGCCGTGTATGCCAAAGGGAGTCTGGCCATTAGGAGGAGCCTAAAAAAGGGGCTCGACCTGTCAATCAAATTGAGAGTTTTTCATTGGCTGCTGTTTTCTATGCGGGCCGCCGTGACACCAAAATTTTCCCGAAAATGGCGGCGTAGCTTGGAACGGCGAAGCGAGGATTTCATTTAAAAAATTTTTTCACAAATTACGTCAATTTTATTCCGTAAGTGTACATTCTGTTGCAATTATCTTGCAAATCACCTTTAAATTACGCTCCAGTGTCGATGTTTACCTGAAAATATGTTTCGTCGTCCTTGTTAGGCCTAGTATGACAGCGATCACAGGCAAATAGCGAGAAAAGCGCTACAAATGGCCAAAAATTTTCATTTCATGGCATACTTTTATTCATATACACACCTTTGCCCGTTCTTGGTTCAGTCTTGTTATGTTTCATAGTCAAAATACGTATAATACCGGCAGTCTGTTCCAACTAGCGGTTCTGCCGGCCAATCAGTTCTGCTAGCAAGCACTTCTACTTCTGCCTTCTGCCATTCTGCGTTTTCCCGGTGTGCCCCTCACCATCCAGATGGCGCCGTTAAAAGTGGATGCAAAATCCATTATGTTGCTAGGTCGTCAGGGAATATCCTATTCAATCCAATCCAATCCAGTTTCCTGAAAATGTCGGCAACCAGTTAATACAGGTAATATATAGCTTGGATAGCCTGGGGTTAATAGCGAACTGTATTTTGGCTCGTGATTGGCCAGAGAGCTCAAAAAGTGGGTGGAGCTCCAGGTATAGGCATGTTCCATTAATGGCCAGACTCCCTTTGGCATACACGGCTCTGTCAGATATTGCCTTCGAGCGCCACCCACTGGCAGCACTGATCCCAACTGGGTAGGTGAGCACAAGGATACCAGCTGCAATGGCAGAGGTTTGTACGTGTACGTCGAGAAAATTACTTGGTTATGCGAATGCTTTAGTAGCTCTAACTTGAAGGCATTAAACTTCAGAAGAGGGGCTGTATGTATGGAGTCCGTGAAATTGAGGACAAGACAAATGTTTCCCAAGCTGCTAGTGCAAAATGCGATGCATGCACTTGTAAACATGGTTACAGCGTCCATATCAGATGGTGCAGAGTACATTCAATCGTCTGTTGAAACAGTCAGTACTTCTAGCCAGAGATCAGAGCCTTTTTTTTTTTTTTTTTTCAGTTTGGCTCGGGTTTAGCTTCGCGGCAGCACAAAATATCGGTTCGAACCGGTTCAGGAAAGTGAATTTTGAGCAGGTTGCCATGGGTTAAAAGCAAGCACATCCTTGTATCATCCTCAAATAACACAAATGTACTTTTGTTGTTGTTGTTGCTGACGCAAAAGTGGTTCAACTCATGTGTTACAGATCTGCATTTCAGGTGCAACATTACAGTAGCATATTTTCATAGCCCAAAATGAAAACTTGAGGTTGCTGGACGCCTAAATTCGTGTGCAAGGTGGTGGTGGTGGTGGTGGTGGTGATGACTGAAGGTAGCCTACAACTGCCAAAAGGAAGACCTAACGTGACTGAATGAACACAATAACTGCGAGGAGGAAATACCTGGTGCACTGGGGTTGCAGTTTTGTTGTCTTTGGTTTCGTGTTTGTTTGGCAGCATGGCCGAATCTGCTGCGTAAATCGTACTTCGAAACTCTCACAACGCATGTTACGTCTGAACCGTTTCGCGAACCGGTAACTGCTTAAATTTATTGGGGTTCAGTTGCGGTTCAGTTGAGCGAGAGTTAATATAAAAATATTTCGGTTCAGTTCATCGGAAAACGCGTGTTTTTAGCAGTTCTCGGTTCCGATCCCGGCTTCTAGCATGTAATGAAACATTATTTACATAATTGGTCTGTCTGTAGAGAATAGCGCTCCCAGCGGAGTGAAAAATATGTCCAGCTTTGTATTAATTGTCAAAAGTATAATGTGTTGTGCGCTATGATGTTACGGCTATGCGCCTTGAACACCGACAGATTCCTCAGCAATAAAGAAAACGTACGTGTGAGATCTTCAAGGACGTCAGGATCGTTTTTTTATCGAGCTATAACCATTAAACACACACAGGTGGGTTCTTTGTCCTGTACGGTAGATGCCATCGATGGGGAGCATTCTGTGGCTCTGCTGCATAACTGCGTCCTGGATTCAGCATAATGTATTATACGATTTTGACATTAATTTTATTTCGTGAAATAATACAGTTAAGAAACATACAGCCAAACCTGAATTTACAAACTCTTGATTTATGAATTCCTCACTTTATGAACTGTGCTGCTTTGGGACAATGCACTTATCTTTCCTCACTCCAAACCTCGATTTTTGAGCGATTTATCGAGGAACATTAAGCGTTCATAAATCAAGGGTTCACTGTTTACAGGTGGAGGTCCCACAGCTAACACTAGTTACCGGACATTGTGTTACTAACAAGAACAGCTACTGAGGAACTCTTCGATTGAATGGAGTACCCGTACGTACCAGAGTAACATAGAGACACAAATGAAGACACATCAGTTACATATAGGTAACACAACATAGTTGTAGATCATCAATCAATTATGACAGCAATAGTCACCATGTATTGCTCTCTGCCTCTATCCTCTTGGTAAATCTTTTGAATTGGGGGTTTTCATCAGTTTGAGCAATTTGGTCAACCAAAGCACTACTATGCCACTGCTATCATTTGTTGCTCTACTTTGACGCACTTAGGCAGGGTTTCACCAACACTGGTTAACTTCGAACCAAGATCAAGGGTTGCTAAAGCTTGAAGTTAACAGTCAATTGTTTTTGCAAACATTAGCTGGTGACATGATGAATGTTTCAGTGATAGTCACTCCCTTTTGTGAAGCGGAGCTAAGCGTTAAATTCAAGTTAAGGGTGCGTTGATCTCTGTTAAAATGGTATTGGGTGTTGATTGGACCTTAGTGTGCAATTCCGGATATTAAGGTGACAGTACACCAAGTAGGTGGACCTTTCTTCTTGGGATAGGCAAATGTTGACTACACAATTTTCCAATGACTACAGCTACAGGTGCTTGCGTTGCTGTTCAGCACATACTGATCCCCATCTCGTCTGTGAAGAACGAATTGTTTGCAGTGTACACGCCCTTTCCTTGAAATCTATAATGGTATGCTTTCTTGAAAAAAAAAAAGGAGATAGATTCTTAAACATCTTACCTTGCCCTTCAAATGGCAGATACCGAGTATTGTCATTCTGGTTCCCTATTTTGCCTCTGGAAAGTTGCCCAGTTTTGTTGTCAGTGTCGTCCCTACTGTTAAAATAGCTAACAGCACAATAGTATCTCCTGTTATAACCATTCTTTCATTGCCACTTTTCAGTTTAGGGATCACCATTTTCCCCACAGAGGTCTCCATGTTTCACCCACCTACCCAGTTGGAACTAGCCTTCACAGGAGGGGGTACCACCAGTACTCCGAAATTTAGGTGCATGGAGCCTCTAGAGATGACAGATCACTGCTATGAGCCAAAGAACAGGTGAGCCTGACTTACGAAGTCAACCTGCATAAATTCTGTTTGGGGCCTGCTATGTTCATCATATTGTTCCGAAATACTCTGCCGCACACTTAGTTCCAAACGGAACCAAGTCAGGCTTTGTAGTTGCCACTTGAGCAGACGTTTATGCAAGTGTGTTCCGTACTGATCCACGCGATCCAGTGCTTGGTCTAGCAGAAGCAAAAAATAATGTTTTCTCAATTCAGAAAAAATGTTACTCAGCTCACTTTGGAAGTCAACCCTTCTGATTCGTTAAGATGCAAAAATGGGCGATTTGGTGGTTATCCATAACTCATATCTGTGATTATTCATAATCCATGATTAAGTTAATTTCAGCATTGAAAGAGCTGGTGTTCGAAGACTCCGCTTGGACTGTGTCCTCCTTGGTGACAAATGTGTCTGGGAAAAACCAGGTTTGAGGTCTTCTGTGCCAGACATAGACATTGCCTGAATTTTCATTTCATTTATTTCCATCATATGATGAGGGAGGGGAGAAACAGCAAGGCTGCTTGACAGAGCACACTACACAGATGGTAATGTCAAGTTTGTGCTTGGGAGCATTAAAACGTTACTGACACGAATGTTTAGCCAAACTCTGTGGCAGTGGGTGAAAAAAACTGCTAGTGTGTGATACAAACCACCTTGTAGCTGCTGTTTTGTTGTAGCAGCAGCCTTTCCTTTTTGTAGCTGATCCTCTGAACTGCAATTCCTACATCTGCCTGCTTTCGATACATATTATTCTGAACAACACAGTTATCTGATGCACAGTGTTTGCTGCATGCTGGACAGTGTTTGATGCTCTTGTTGTTGCATATTTCAGGAAAATATGGTGTACTTATGTACTCGAAGACCTCCACAACATGTCATTAGCACGCTACTCCGTGCTGGGTGTCTCTGGTTGCAACACTTCTGGGTAGTTGTACTGCTAAACAGCTCTGATGGCAAGGTTCAAGGTAAGTGGCGAGAGTCTGAGCCTTCAGGTAAGTACTGCCAGGTCTTCTTCACTTTGAAAATGAATCGGTTGTGAAAGAATGCCTCGTGCAGCTACTATAACAAAAAAAAGAAAGCTCTTCATGCTTCCACTGTGATTGTACAAGTAACATGTCTTGTTCAGGTTAATCAGTAGAGCGCGGATAAATATGCACTAAAAACTGCCGGAATGTGCATGCAATTATGCACTGAAAATCTTCTAAATATGCAGAAAAATCCGCAATGTATGCCGTGTTTTTCATTATTTTTGGTACGAAAGCAATGCACGAAATGCCTACTTTAGAAAAAAGTGAAGTATTTTGTTAGGGATAACACGGTAAAATAAAGCCGCATTCGTGCTGCAGAACACAGCAAAGGATACTTGCGCCACAGATATAAATCATGGAGCTGAAGGCTTTGCATTCGTGATTGACCGTCAGTCTAGCTGGGGGACAAAACCCATGTGCGAAACAAGGCTGAGCATGGGCAACACGAACTAATATCCAAAGCTGTGCAAGTTACTTTGAAAATGTAATTAAGTTACAGTTACAAACCCTAAAAGTATTTAAAGGGGGACGTGGGTTTCGACACTAGCTTTTTTACTGTTTGGACGATTTTGATAAAAATTTGTGCAAATGTTCATTATGGCTCTGTAATAACTATATGCAAGTTTCAAGGTGATAATTTAAGTGGTTCTTTCTTTACGAATTTTTTCATATCCTCGTCTCGTGGAGAGGCTGGACAAGTAGAAAATTGTGATAGAAGTGTGCTTCAACTTGTCGTGCATTCCGAAATGTATGCTTCACATCGCGACAGTCTGCTTTTTTCAGATTTCCAGCGCAGCAATTCTCAGTCTCATTTTTTCTTCACATAGTCGTTAGAGGTAAACCTAGACTGATTACAAATTATGATATTAGAAATAAATTCCTGAGGAACATCAACAAAGGGGAGTGTCACGATGTGCAGAAACTGTCTGTGAATCTTGCAGAACAAACTGTGTGAAAATAGAGCAAGCTGTTGTCAAGATATCTGCTCCACGAGGGAAGCAGAAAGCGAAAAAGTGCATCTTGAGAAAAAGCCCTCTAAAGTTTGCCAAGTCATTTATTGCATCGAAATGCTCCGGGATTGTAGTCTTTCGTGTCACTTTGTAGACGGGCCTTCTTAGCCCTCTTGCCCTTTGCTTCATGGGTTTTTGCGGCCTTCTGGGGTAGCCTGTCCTTCTCAGCTGCTCTACGAAGAGCATGCGCTCCAGGTTCAGTGCGGATGGAGTTACAGAATTCTTTGTAGGTGCGCAAGGTCCCAGCGTTATACCTGCAGATCGCTTCCTCCGCAGCTGTCTGAGCTGCTATCAGTGACGAATGCTCATTTTTGACTGGAGCGACCAGATAACCGAGTGTAAGCTCTCTGCAGCATTTTGTGTCAGCTTCCCCTGCACCTGTCGAGAAGCTCTGGTTCGGAGAGGCGCTTGTATATCGGTAGGAGTGCTTCTGCAACGTGATTTCCCACTCGATATTTATGTGCCGGCTGGGGCTGACCTTGGGCTTCGGCTGCGCGATGCCTACACCAGCTTGTTGGCCCTGGCGGGCAAAACTCGTGGTGTGGTTCTTCGTCAGTCGACGTGATATGGTGGAATGTGGCCATGACAGCCCGCTGCGTATCTTCAACTTCTTCATAGTTCCTGAGTTCCATAATAGCTTGTTAGTTTTTTTATAAGGTCCTGGGTAAGGCCACCCCACCCTCCAAGTGGTCTATCCTTCTTGCTTTTTGCAACTAAGGAACTAAGTGCGGAACCCATACGCTTCTGCACATGATTGATGCAGTCTTCTTTCCTTAGATGAATAAAGCCGTGCATTTGGTCATCACAGAGGGCCAAAAATGTCCGACTGTCCCCGTCGCACACAATATTCGTGTAGCGCAAGCCATTCTTCTCAATGGAGCGTCTAAGCATCTGCTTTTTGTTTTTTTTTTGATTGCGTGTTAGCGCCGCGAAGCAACTGTGGCTATGAGCGACGTACAGATGTGGACAGACGGAGAGAGGACAGCAGGAAGGAGTGGGGGACAGGGGGATTAGTATGCGTCCTGGGCCGACTTCAGGGGGAACTGTGCCGACATTCGTCTGGAAAGTCTTCGGAAAACCCAGGGAAAACCTCAGACAGCACAGCCGGCGGTAGGATTCGAACCCACCACCTCCCAGTCTACAGCACGACCTTGGTTACCACCAACGAGCGGACGCCTTAGCCCACTCGGCCATGCCGCTGGTGTCTAAGCATCTGCAGTGCAGCTTCAACCTCCATACCTGAAGAATTGATGTCAGTCTTCTTTTGGCACACATCTTTCCACTCGGCATAGCCATCATCCCCCTCCTTACGTCCTGTAACACAACCATGACAATAGTTCGATAGTACTACCAAGTCCAATACGAGTCCCGTGAAAAACTCAATCACAGTACCCACACCGATGTGGGAAGTGTGACCACGAGTCATCCAGGACCCATCATATACAACTGTTATGTTTTTTGAGAACGTAGGGTCCATCTCTGTGTAAACATCCTTGACTGCAGCTACTGCATCTTGAAAGACGTTCTCTACAGCTGCAGAGGCAGCAGGCCCAAAAGTCTCCTTGAGGTGTTTCTGGAAAGTCTTATGATGAAGACCACGGTGTGAAACATTCATTATCGACCAAAAGTCCGTCAGGGCAGTGGAGCTTTTGCCGACGCTCTTCATCACTTGCATCGCTCTGAGATTCACTTCAAAAGCTCTACTGTCCTTCTTACGGGGGGAGGACCATTCTTTGCGACTAATCCACACCTCAGGCACGTCAATTCCATTCTCACAGGCAGCCCATGTCTTGTGCCCGGCACTACAGTTAGTCCTGACTGCCGACACTGTTGACACAGTGTTCCACTAAGCAGTGCGTTCAACGCTGACACTTTGCACACCACAAACTCTTCATCTTGCGCTGCATCAGTAGTTTCTTGGCTGACACCGATGAGTTGCAGTTTCCGCTCCGTCGCTGACACGGCGCAAGGCGAAGTTTGCGCCGCCTCAGATGTCTCGCGCGACTGGTCCGGATTCACAAAACTTGGCTCCAAATGAGCCTGGATCGTCCGCCCGGTGCTCGTCGACAGTACTTGCTCGTCATTTGCACTGTCTGTGGTGCCCGATCGAGTGCTTGTAGGATTAGCACCTTGCTGCGCATCAACAGGTGGCTCACTTTCGGTACTTTCGGAATGCGACAAAGTAGTCATCTTTTTCTTCTTCGCAGTCGGTGATTTCCGCTTTCGACTTCCAAAACTGTGAGCTGTTGCATATTTCTTCTGAAAGGACTGTCGCTCCATAGTTTTTCAGATAAGCTGGGCGATGTAGCGACGAAAACTAAGCAGAGCTATATTTCCAAAACCAAGCGTGCATGCGGACGGAGAGCAGACAGTCCCGACGGAGACGGCGCCCGTTGCTAGGAGCAACCAGGGCGCAGGCCAATCTCAAGGCGCACAGGATTCACGTGACGCGGGAAGCCCAATCGGCACGTTAGCAGATGCATACCAAGTTTTTCAGTTTGCCGCCTTCCTGCTCATTGGAGGGCGGCGACAAGCGGAAATTTTGAAGTGGAGAGAATCCTCTTTCCAACCATACCAAGATGGCGATGCTTCTCAGTTCCATTCCAGAGTTGCAGGCTTTCGAAAATCGCCAATTTTTCGCAAATTTTGGTGCGCTTTGCGCTACCTTGGTCCGTACAAACATTTTTTTACACACTTTGCGTTCGTTTTCAGGAGAAATACTTTGGGATCGGATAGAACATAGACAACATAGATTGAAACTACCATTTTCAGAAAATCTATTTTTTTTGTCATTTTTCGCGAGTTGAAAGCCCTTAAGTTACTTACAGTTACGTACTAGAACTGCAATGTAACTGAGTTACAGTTACTCTCAAAAAGTAATGGAGTTACTTTCAAGTTACTTTTTGTTACAACATGGCTCACTTGCAAAAATTTTATTGTCAAAAACTACAACTATATGTACGCACTTGTACACACTGGATGCAAACTCTAGTTCACTTAAGCTGGTAGTGCCCATTAGTCCTGAGGAGCAGGACATTTTCAAAGTTCTCGTCTGACAGGCTTCCTCTTCTTTTTGCCATGATGATACCTCCAATACTGAACAGCCTCTCCACAGAAGCAATACTTGGCAAACATGTATTATACTTCAGGAAAGCTGATTTTATGGTGGGGACCTCGTTCAAAGAGTCAAGAGACGTGGACACAGGCAGAGACACATACTTAGTGAATTCTAGTTCCCATGGTCTCTTTACTTTTCCCGAACATGAAGAAGCTGTCAGGAGAGTCATCATCACTAGAAGGCACTTCGGGTCCTGTGTGCGACTGTTGCTGTGCGTTTGCCAGGATTTCGAGAACGTTCTTGAAGGATGCGAGGGCACTTTGTTTTTCCACAGGATCTTCTATCCAATCTGCTTTGAACTTGGGATGTGACACTGAACTGATTATGAGGGGCTTGTCGCTCATCATGGTGCCAAACCTAGCATCCGGCCCTTCCATCATGCTGTCCAGTAGCCCCATGCAGAATTTCAGTGGATGCCGTTCCTTTATACGCTGCAGCTTAGCTTTCAGTGTAGACACTGTAAGAAGAAGGTACCCCATGAACATGCTCTGCTCTCGCTGTAGAAGATCAAGTGCCTGTACTATCGGCGCTGTGACAGTTATGTACTCTTGCATGAATTCTTTGTCTGCAGCGGTGAACCGTGGTAGTCCAAGCCGGTCGCAAATGTCTTTGAACTTTGCCTCTTTTTTTGTCATGGTGTCACGCAGAGACCTGATTGCAATGTACGTCGAGTTACCAAAGTACCATCTTGTTACATGGTACGGGGAGGTACGAACCCCAGCCTTCCTTTAGGGCATCTGCCAGGGAAGTTGACCTGCTCTGTTTGCTCCATATAGCAGAGCATTTAGCGAATGTCTGGCTCCACTGCCTTTTCGATGATGGAGACGTGTTTGCTTTCTGCACATCCTATAAAAAATATTTGTGTGAGCGCCTTGAATGGGGTGCACACTATACCTCTTACTCATTACTTTGGTGGCCACAATACTCAGCAAAGGGCAAGCACATCGTTGATGACGTGGCAGTGAGTAGTCCAGGATCCCCTCATCAGGTGAGTTCAACACGTTGTACATAGATCTCAACCGGGACAACATCGTCATCATCACAGCCGTCTGCGCCATCGGTCTGCCTTACAGGCGTTTCACGCTCTTCAACATGGGAAAACTTCGTGAAATGGCTGAAAGCAGTGGCTAGTGAGTAAGAGTACTTGTAAATCCACCTCATGATAGTCTCACAAGGAGACACATACGTGAAAGCTGTAGCTGTGGTCCACTTGAAGTGCTCCTGTTCCACTATAGAAAATGGAAGTCCCCCTTGCACTATCATCCCTCTGATCACTTTGTTCAGGGTGTCTGCAACAGATCGGCACAGTGTGAGTCGATGGCAATCAGAAACACACAGAACTAAAGGAAATAACTCATACAAACACTGGGAACATGTTGGTCTCGTGAATGTTGCAAGGGCCATCTGTTTTGCTGGGGGAGAGCCATCATTTTTTGGATTTTTCCTCTTTCTTGTGTCTGAGTCCATCTTCATTTTCCCAGCCCGCAAGGCGCCAGAATGGAGTCGCTAGATAATGATTATGAACAGTTAACTATCCTGCTGATAAGGATCGCATAGAATCACACGTTCAAGAGCGCGTCATATCATGTCAAGAACCTGTCTGTCATCCTTCTTAGTATCAGGGCCGCCAAGACATTGATAAAAAATAGCTTAGGATCTGGCGACAGAAAACGCAACCGCTGAATTCTTGCCATTTCATAGTGGCGCTTGATATGAAACTCAGACAGTGATTTATTTAGTCAGACTTATTCAGACTTTATTCACATTTATTCAGGTGGTCTTGCGGCTGAAGGAGGCCTTATATACGTTGTTTTCTGCATTAGGACCCCTGAGGAATTATGACCCCTCCCAGTTTTTTCTGACACCCCCCCAAGCCCCGACCTTCTGTATAAACCGCTGGACTAGACCCTTTCGTCCGCCACATTCAAAATGAACTTGGGTACGGAACAACCGTGCAGTACACTAAAACCCGCGGATAATGATATCTCGTATAACGATATTCCTCGTAAAACGATGGTCGATGATTTTACCGTCAAAATATACATTGTTTCTATGGGGAAACGACCCGCGTACAGTGATGAAGGCCGCGGTGCCGAGTACTCGTATAACGATGTTGGACACTGTCCCGTGCGCGTAGCCTCGCGGCGATTTTCGTCGCGATCAGATACAGTAGAATCTCGATGATACGAATCTTACGGGGTAGCGGAAAAAATTTGTATCAAAAGAATTAAACAAAAATAAAAAGTGAGGCAAGAAAATAGACAGCGACTGTTCATTTTCCAATGCTGTCAGTGAAAGAGGTCGGTGGTAACGCTTTTATGATCCCGTGTTTGGCCAATGCTGCTCAAATTCGCGAGATGATTCAAAAGGCAAAGCAGGTGCTTTCCACCTGTGAGTCGTGCGACAGTGTTCTAAAGCAAGCTTCTCCTAAAGCACGCGGGCATTAGGTGAAGCCGACTTACGAAATGGTGACATGTAATATTGCCAGAAGTTGTCCTGATATGTTCCCTGGTTCCCTCCACGTGTTCTGGTCGCTGTTTTCCCGAGCCAGTGTGATGCCACACAGCTTCGCGTTTATTGTTTAGCATCTGTTTCTTTTTCTGTTGCTACACGCGGGGTGGCGCGCGACTTTTTGAGGATGCGCTATTTAGGTCAACCCTCGTTTAACGATGTACCCCGTATAACGCTGGAATTCGCGACTACCGTCAATATCGTTATACGTGGGTTTCACTTACATTGTAATGCCACCTTGGGACTTACCATGAGGTGCTTTCGGAAGTTTGACGTACTTTTTGCATTTGTTCTCAGAAGTTCCAGTTTGGGTAAGCACAGCTTGCATTTAAACTCTATGTTCCTTTCGTCAACCTTCGCGTTGATATCGAAGAACCGTGCGTAGATCAGCCACGGCAACTCCGTGCTGGAGTCCGGAGGTTCGGGCGCCGCCGCCGCCGGTGAATTGTCCTCCATGCTACCAGAAAAACTACGTTGCCAGCCAGCATCTCGGCAAGTGCTTAATGGAGCGTTTGTCGGACTCTTCCTACCCGCTTCACTTTCGTTTGACGTGGCTTGGCAATTGTTTGGCTAACAGAGAACGGTTAGTTAGAACGAATAGTTTGGCTAACAGTACCGCAAAACGCCATTTGTCATAAAACAGGCATCAAGCTAAGAAGGGCACAAAATATCAAGCTTTATTCACCACATAATGCTAGGTATTACCTAATTTGTGCACAATATCGCTCTGAGCATTCATAACCTTTGTAACTCCGGATTGACCTCCACTGCTTTCTCCTGCGCGCTTGCGTATCGACGTTTGACGTCCGGAAAGAACGAGAGTACACCGCCGTTGAATACCGAAAAGAACGAGAAATGGGTACATATCATGTAGACGTCTGCACCGATGAAACTCTGAACGGCGGCGGCATCATGCCCATTTTACCAGCGTCAGCGGTGCGAACAAAAACAAGTGAAAAAGCGGCACAAAACGGCAACCTACTGTCATCAGCATCAACAAAAGCAAATTAGACTTCGCGAGAGGCCAGCAATGCGTGTTTTCTTGTCAGAAAACCGAAAACAGGTGCGAAGAGGCCCTCGCGCCGGTTTCGAAACGGCGGCTGCAACGCACATAGGGCACATGTCTACACGCTCGTGCCTACAGCACGTGACAACCGAAGTAACCAACGAAAACTTGCTTGAGGACAACGGAGAGAGGAAGGTTTCTCCTCCTCTTCTTCTTGGTGAAGGAGAAAGACACGTGCGGAAGGCTTTCGTCGCCCAGAGACTTCGTTAAATAGAGGTGACCAAACGAATGTATTTCGTTAAATCGAGCGCAAAAATACATTGGCGTCTATGGGGACGTGTACGTGCAACGGAAATTCTTCGTTAAACAGAGGATTTCGTTAAATCGACGTTCGTTATTGATAGGTTCAACTGTATTCTGCAGCGTGCAAAACATGCATTTATTATGCACCATAGAACCCTCTGATCGGTCGCAAACCAAGACCAAAAGTGTTTTTTCATCGTCCAGATACGAAACCAGATCGAGAAAAAGTAACATGCATTTGTATGATGATCCATGCTTTATTAATCAGTGTGTCTGGTTTTGCTTGTAAGAAGTGGTCATGTGCATAAAAGAGTACAGAAATAGGCAAACTGGAGATTGCAACCATGAATAGTTATGAATTGAGGTTGGGAGGTGGCATAACAATAATCTTAGTAGTGAGAAGCAAGTGACTTTGTGTAAGTTACAGATTACTGATACTGTTCTCAGAACTGCAGTATCAGTGTTGTTTCAGGAACTTTTCCACCTCATGTGGCAAAAATTCAAGCAAAAAATCATGTACGGGGTTTGCCACGTGCAGTAACTGGCATCTGTTCGTTCAAGGCAGCTGCACACAGCATTAAAACTAACACATCGGAAAATGCACCCAGAATGGGACACCAAATTGATATGGTGGGTATGTTTTTGCAGTTGTTCCATCATTTGCTACGTTGATGATGGCTACTATGTATTTGTTTTGTTGTGAGCGTCTTGTACTTCGGCATGGCGTTACATTTCAGCGTTACTGGCGTAATGATGTGTGGGACTGCTGTGTTGCAGGGCAAAGGCGTTGCTAACAACAAGAAACAGACAAAGAGTGTATGCAAGCTAATCGACTGCATCACATGACGGTCATATGGGACATCCCTGCGTGGTATGAAATATTTCATGGAGTGTTCAATCGCTTCTTGCTTGGTCTTGCCCTTGTCAACATGTCATCACATGTTATCGAAAATATCTTGCAATTCCGGGTCTGAGAGATGGAGCAGGAGGCTTCGCTTATGTTTGTCATCCTCAGTGGCTGCTGCGTCCGTATGGCACTGGAATCTAACCACCCATAGTTTGCTCTGTCTATCCGTGCGTTCAGCAACTAACTCTCGAGTACGAGTTGGTCACATGCCAGGTGCCATGCGACCCTGAGAGTAGGGGAACCCTCGGGTAGGCTGTTGAACGGGCGCTAGTATGATTCTCGACATGGCGACAGCAGACGACAGTGACATTAGGGCCCCGGGACATCAGAACCGCTGGCCGCTGCTTCGCTTTAGTGTGACAGTGTTGACTTCGGTATGGTGTCACCTGCGCGTGTTCCTAAAGCATTCACGCCATGAATTAGGGGTATTTACTGCACATTCCAAGAAACTGTAGCACTGTTCTGGTCCGTAGCTACCTCTGATGGTGTATTCCATTGGGAGAGCAGATTTTGCCCGGCGCTGGGTGGGGTTTGAGTGCATGCTCCCGGCGGGGTCACACGGGTTTGCTTCGTCAATGGAATGCTAACAATCGTTCAAGGTACGATGCATGTGGTGCGCATAGCACGTGAGCCCGTGCTTTCCTGGGTTAGCTTTGGTCTCATGGGTCAAAAACTATTGCTCTTTCGAGCAAACGTTTTGCCCTTGCTCCGCCAGTGAAACATTCAGCGTCTGACACAATTCTGCCAGTAGAACAGTTTTGTCCCTTCCCGGGGCAAAAAATTTGACCCAGCTCTGCCAATGGAATGCGGCATAAAACGCATAGAAGCAGCTTTCGACCTTCACATGCAATGATCTGATACGTGTTGTGTGTATGATTCCATGCATGTTGCTCTAAAGCGAACATGAGGTTGCAAAATCCGCACTGGAACTTTCCTGCGTCCTCTGTGATGCAGCCAAGCAGCAGCAAAAGTAGACAGCTCTGACGTCACTACTCTTAGCTACTCCCGTTTGACAGGGAGCAGAGCGAGTCAATCTTGAGTAGCTACTCTCGTGTAGGCGACCTGCTTGTGGAACGGGGGTTGTGACCTTATCAAGTAGGTTTTGGAACGTGGAGAGTAGCTACTCCCCACTCTCTGGTTGAGCTGAGTAAGTTCTGGAACACAGTCTATGTTACCACCATTGATGTTAAAGGGTCCAATTGCTGTGATGGTATCCCCTCTCGGAGCTTCTGTAGCCGTGCCATCCTCGTTGTGAAAGTTGTTTTGTTACTTAGCTCTTTGCTGCCTCATCCTTGGATGCCTGTCAAAGCTACCTCCAGGAACCTGGTGAGAATGGGACAGCGTCCTCACCATATTGCAGTCCCTGTTGATCATAATGAGTATCTCAGCTGCCACTTCATTTTACCCTCACACATGCAACATACAGTTTCTTAGAGATATTGCTTTTGTCTGGCCATGGAAGGGGATGGTTTGTTCTTCAACTGACACAGACATGGCGTAAACCCGTAAGGCATTGCTCTCAAATCCTTGTCGTGAAAAGAGGCCTCGCTTTCCGAGATGGGTCCTTTTCCTTCATTGCTGATGGAACAGCTTCGTTATTGATTAGCTTCAATTATGAACTTAAGTGGAAGTGCCTGTCAAAATGTTCTGATGCTACTGGTATTCTTGTTTTCAATGTCCAAGCCATGTTAATTTTGAGGTACCCAAAGCAAGACAAGCTCTGAATAGAAACTTGACTGCAGTTACCAGTGTGTTGTGACTTCTGCTGTGGTGTTCGGCGAGTCTCTGGTGTGTATGGAGCTCCAACAATTCAAACTGGTTGTCGTCAGTGTAGACAAAGTAGGACAAAAGGGGATGTTTTCCCTTGATCGGTGATTGAAGTGCTGTACCAAACCGCGCCAATCACGGGGTGCTGCACCTTCTTGCACCGTAGAGGGTGTTTTTGCTGCATTTGCGCCAAAGATGTGCCAAAGCATGGAGTAGGTGACTCCTTCGCAGTCCACGGAAATCCTGCGTGTCATGAGAAAATGCAACCCGAAGTGAACGACACACACTAGCGTTTGACAAAATTTGAGCCTAATAGGGAGCTGTTACAGCGACTTACTGGCCGGCTAATCGGTCGAAGCCGATGCCAGCCTAGCCCTAGCCCTAGCCCAAGCCCTAGCCAGTCAGTCAGTCTTGAGGCTTGCGACCACCCGTGTCCGCGACTACGCGGCTCACATGTGCAGTCATTTTGATGCTGCAATGATTGTGCTGTGCATTTTGTGCTGTATTCTGTGTTTTCCCTATGCTCAGGGAAATGTTGCGTATGTCATAAGTATACACCAACTTGCTTGCATTTTACTTCTATGTTTATCGCTGTCCAAGATGAGAAGCACGAGGTGATCTCCAAGCTTCTACACTGCTCTTTGATTCCGAAGGGTAGCTTCGCATTAAAGATATGGTCCAGGCCTATTGTTGACGGTCACTGTAACATGGTACATTTGAGGATTGCTAAGGCTCTTTGACAACGAAACACATTGCGTATGTGGACAGTTCACGACTGATCTGCACAGACCCCTTGGATGTGACGAGGTTAGCCTCGCGGCTCCCCGATCTTGCACCTCTAAATTGAGTGGAAAATTGCCCCAGCAGCAATGAAACTTGACGTGGAAAGCAGTCATTCCACATCATAAATGAATAACCATACACGCGCGAGACTTATCAACTAGATCATGAAGCTGCGCCAGACTGTGCCAAAACCTGATTTTTCTTGTGCAAAACAGTTACGAATATATTCAAGTTTTTTTTTAAATGTCTGCTTGGTGGGGAGCGTCACTACATTTGTCGTCTGTTAGGTCTTCAGCGTCTTACTGCTGTGTTCTCACTCAGCCCTAAGGGATCCCTGTTCTTTGAGGGACCCTTCCAAGATCTCAACCCTGCCTTGCCCTGCCCTGCCCTGGCAATACTTGGCACTCAACCCTGCCTTGGCAATACATGGGGTACGCACTCGCTAAGTATGCGGGAAGCACTGCCAAAGCTACTGAAAGGGTCCCTCGATGCACAGGTATCCCTCAATCCCTCAGGGCTGAGTGAGAATACAGCGGTTATTCCTGTGAGTCAGATGCCTGAACATCTACAAGGCATTAGTGCAAGACGTCAATTCACACGAGTGCGCACTTGATAAGCAAAGGCTTAATCAACTTTTCTTGGACTCTGTGCTATGCATCTTCTGCCCAAAACATGATCGAGATTCAAAACGTGGCTCCACTGTCTTGACCTGGTGTAGTCAACCTCACTGAAATGCACCACTTCCACTGCATCTCTTTCATTCTCCTTTTCAAAGTTTTGTTCTACATTACATCTGTGAGCTGGAGAAGAGGATGAGTCCACCAGTAACAATGGAGAAGCAAGTGCAGTGTGCTCTGTTTTGTTGTGCTTTTGTGATTCACCAGCACACTGTTAATAAGGCTTACGTTGTCGATGGATGCTAGCCGCTCCCATGCTGCATGGATTTCATCTTGCACCGACGCAGCCTTGGCAGTGTCATCCAACGAGTTCGTGTTTTGCGAAATCCAGGTTTTACGAAACAGTTCCATACTGTCTGCTGGTTCACTTCGTGCCACGCAGCATACATCATTTGTAGCGCCATGCTGAGTGCGATCTTTGTCATTGGTGCGCCTGAGGTCAACAGTTTTGGTCCAAGGTCATGAACGATCTGTTCGATCACTCTTCGCTTGTAGCGCACCTTAAAATTGGCGATGATTCCCATATCAAGCGGCTGGGTCTTGCAGGTGCTGTCTGGTGGCAGAAAGAGTAGCTCCACGTTCGTCAGTCGAGAATTGACACAGTGTGTACTACAGTTGTCTAGCAGGAGCAGGATGTTCCGTCCTTTCGCTGCCTTTTCTTGGTCCAGCTCCACAAGCCACTGTGCGAACGACACCTTTGTCATCCACACTTTTGCATTGCTCCTTTACAAGGACGGGTAGGATGTACAGGCCTCAGAAATCTCTGGGTTTCTCAGACTTGCCAATCACAAAGAGCTTTTGGCGATCACTACCGTCCATGTGCACCATAGCAAAACAGTTACGCACACCTTGCTGTGTGCGCCTCCAGCACAGGTTTCGTTCTTCACTGCATGTGTGTGGGATTTCAGAAACTGGAAAAACAGGGCAGTTTCATCTGCGTTGTACACATCAGGTTCGTCATACGACGCAGTTTTCGTGGCATGCAAGTTCGTCCACTCCTCTATCTTTGTGATGGCCACAGAGACTGCTTTGCCCACAATTTTCTTAAATTGAATGCTGTGTCTCTACTTGAAGTGGTGAAGTCAGCCGTTGCCATCCACTTACGGGTGTCTGACCACGTCTGGCAGTGTGCCGCTCCTTGCATTCGTTTTCTGGACACTTGATCCGATGTCGTGGAGGCAAGTATTTTCTCCCGGATTCTGATGACTGTGGAGACGGTTGGCTGTGAAAGACCGTATGTTGTAACCATGGTCTTGACAGGAACGCCTGAAAAGGATCCTGAACTTCAGCTCGAGGCTGATGGCTTTTCTATTCAGGGGATTTCTTGATGCAGCGGATGCCGTGGCTGTTGCCAAAGCCGGTGTCAACTGCTGGAGCGGAGGAGGAAAAGACCCTCTTACATCTGGTGTCTCGCTAATCTTTCAGCCCCGCATGACTAACTGTGAAGGGTCTGGCCGGTGACCTTAGAAAATTGGAACTTTTTTCACTTTGGTGGGCGACTGGCGGGAAATCCCATTGTTACACACGAGCAAGACATTACATTGATGATTGTACAAAGTTTTGTTTGCATGTGTTTCCATGGGAGAGCTGACAGGAACCGACAGTTTGATTGTGTTCTCAACGTTATTGTTATATTGAAGACTGTAATAAACAGGCTTGACTGTAGTAATGTCCTGCCACCCTAGACCCACATTTCTTAAAGTTCCAATATCTTCTCTTCTGGTTAATCGTGCACAGCTCCAGCCTTTGTTCACTTATAGTTAGGGCTAGAAGTTTTCGGGTTTTACTCTTTTTCAGATTCGGGGAGTAAAAATCAGGGAAATACGTTTATACCCTAAATTCCTGCAAATATCGGGTGAAACTCTTTGCACTGTGCTAATGCATTGTGGTGCAGGGAGAAATCTGGTCTCATATTAGGACGAAAAGGTTTTGGGAAATACTTTTTTCTCAATTCGGGGTGTAAAAATCGGGTGCTATATATTGGATGGCCAAATTCATGCAAATTCAGGTGCCTGACAGCAGGATGCATTTTCTAGTCCGAAAGCTTTATTTTATATCGGTACAGTGGCAGGATTCCTATACTATTAATATGTAGTGCGCAACCAGAAAAAGAATTCTTTCTTAAATGCATCACTTCAATGCTTCTAATACAACAGCAAAACCTTACAACACAGCTATGACATGGTAACACATGTACTCTCTAAAAATGTTTTAAAAATTCAACGGAATGAAAATACATTTGTTAATATGATGTCATCTGTAGTTACCATCCTTTGTTAACATACAGCATCATTGCCATCCTCAGTGTCTCTGCACGCATTGACGAACGGTCGGGCCTCTGAACGTAACGCAGCTGGCTGAAGGTGCGCTCAATGTCACAACTCCCATTGGGGATACACAGTAAGCTCAGAGCTGCTGACCTCAGATTAGGGTACTTTGTGTTCTTCACCCAGTATTCCATGATGCCCAGGTCATCATTTGTTGGGATGTCTTCCTTTAAGTACTGACAAAATTCTTCTTGCACAGATGCAGGGCCAGTTACAAGTGAAAATAAGCTCTGGTATGATTCAAACTCTTGGCTAGCAGCATGCTTCTGATGGGGGTCGAGGATCATGGATGTTGTTTGCCTTCTGACGTGAACAGCCCTCCGTTTACAGTGTCCATAGCTGCAGCTAGCTCCACATGCACAAGATGGTAGTACTCAGGGACTAGGACTTGGCCACTCTCTAGCTTTTTTTGGATTGACACCAAATGTTCCAGTACCTGTTGAACTAGAACCGCCGCTTTTCTATCAGAGAGAAGTTGTCTAAGATCAGAAGCTTTTGAGCTGCCTTGATCCTTTTCCAGTACTTCCATTAAACAATCCCACATTTCCGTGACTACACACAGGCATCTCTAGAAACTGTACCAGCGTATGGGGACGACAGCAAGTGGCTTCTGAATCTCGCTGCATGACAGTCTGTTTGCTATGCAGATCTCATGGTACGTCTGATAGAGGTGATTTGCGTGCTTGAATAGTGCCCCGACCTTGATCACTGCTGCACGAACGTCGGCAACACTTTCACACGAGAGGGCCTTATCCACTGCCACGTGGATCAGGTGCGGCAAGTCCTTCACATGAATGATCTTTACACCTTCCGCTTCGCGAATTTCGCGCACCATCTTCCGCAAGTACTCCGCAGAGTCACTGGCGACTGAAATCACGTCGCTCCAGTCTTTTCCATATTCTTTCAGTACAGAAGTCAGGACAGCACCAATGCTATAGCTAAGGCCCTCTGTTTTCTGCTGCGGCAAATTCAAAATTCCGCGGCACTGACTTGTAAATTCCGTGATTTTCCGCGGCGAGCAACAGCTGCATGAAATGGGAGAAACTTTATTTCCTTGGATATTGTGGGAACAAAAAATATGTTATAAAATTACAGATTCAAAGCACTGTTGTGGCTCAGCATTACATACATGATATTTGTGTTCTCATCTGATGCGGTCTGTCGCCCGAAATCATTTTATACCTGCTGAAAGATCTTTCAGCATCTACAGAGTTCATAGGAACTTTATAGGAAGGAGTTTACAATACATGCCCTGGGGAAGTTACATTTTTAGTGCAGCCCTTTTTGTTCTTGGGCTGTAGCCATTATTTAAAAGTCCTAACTTCTTGAAGGCAACCTCCCAGATATCAAACCAAAATCCCCCACTGCTACTGCTAAACCGCATACAGGAGGGACGCTGCCCCTTCCTCAGGTGAAGTATACACAATAAACTTGGGCTAATGTTATTCTAATTTGTCTAATGTTATTCTGTTTTGTGCCGCAGCATAAACAATTTCGTAAAGCAGGCTTCAGTTGGCTGCAGGGAAGCGTCAGGTGAAGCCCACTTTCGGGAGGTGTCGTTCGTATTCGGCGAATAGTCAAATTATCCGGAAACCCGAATATTGGGTATTTGGATTTGCGGATCGGATACTTCGAGTGATTGATATTCGATTCGAATTTGAGAACTCTAATATCCACACACCCTTAAAAATAAAGTATTCCGTGAAACTCTGTGCCAAACGAAGGATTCCGCGATTAATTCCGAATTCTGCGAAATTTCGCGGAATCACGGAATCGCGGAAAACGAAGGGCCTTAGCTATAGCTGTTGCACGCCTTCACGTGCACAAGACTAATTGCTTTCTCTTTTTCGGCGTCGTAGTAGCAGAAGGGTGTGTTGACGGTAGGAGTGCCGATGACGTCTGGGGACTCGTCTACAATGATGCTTATCTTTGCAGTGGCTATCTTCCTTAAAAACTTCATTTTGGAGGCCTCAAACACCTGTCGGAAGTGCTTTTCTCTCAGCTGTTTCGCACATGGCATTGTCCTCGTGGCCGGGCAATACCTTTTGAAGAAGTGCCCAAGTTCACCGTCTGCATGCTCCAGACTTATTCCTGCAAAGCAGACAGTGCGCACAAAATCGTGTATCGCACCTTCTGCTTCTTTTTCCTTGCTCTGCTGTCTTACGGTAATGTCGAAAATGGTTTGTTGTTTCGTTTTCGCCTGCTCGGCCTTCTCGAAGTCCTCTTTCAATTTGCCATGCCGTACCGACGCCATGTGCTCTCTGATGCGATCATAAGGCTTTTTTGCTGGATCTGGCGAAATCTCCAGGCAGCAGTACTTCCAGACCAACGTGAACTCCGCAGGTGTTTCGCCGGAGTCCTGAAAAGAGTCCAGGCGCGCCTTCTTCTTAACCTCAAGATCTGAGTACTCCCTCGCCCAGTCGTGGACTGTCTTCTTTGGTCTGCCCATCAGGACAGCAGGCTTTGATCCCAAGAATAGGCGTCACACAAAGGTGCACGTTGCGAAACTGAACGAAGTTCGTGTGATAAGTGTGACCGAAAGCGTCCGACACGGAAGCATGACGCATCCACAACCGGGGAGAACGCAGAAAGCCCGCCGCTTAGTGCGAATGCGCAAATCAGATGTTGGATTGGATTGACTTGTCGCTAGGCTCGACACGGATTGAGACTGGCCGGTTAGCTTGCGCCCTCCTCTATGTTCTACGTTTGGCCGGTTTCTCGGGTTTTACTGACATCGTCGGGGCGCAAATATCGGGTTTAACCCGAAGTCTGATAATTGCATTCGGGGGGTACAAACGGGGAGAAATAGGGTTAAACCCGAAAACTTCTGGCCCTACTTATAGTTGGGGCACTGTAGCAATGGTGTGGAAGAGAGCTGGCACTGTATACCTAAGGAGTGCGTCCAGTGGACAGTAGACGTTTGGTTTGCCCTTCAGTACGGTATCCACAAACTTGCTCAGAATGACCAACACACACACACAAAGGTCACCGGACAAATAGATAAGGCCTTGGTGTCTCTACCAAGGCACAACAGTCAGTGCAACTAATATTTGTTGACAACACAGGCTGTATAGCCACCAACACGTGCCGCCGAAGACAAATGCAACGGCCGGCGCTTCCTTTTGCGGCGTATTCAGCTCCTTTCATACGTTGACAGCATCATCTGATGGAGGTACAGTTAAACCTCGATGTAACGAACTTCAGTATAATGAAATTCTCGATGTAACAAAGTATTGCATTTTTCTCAAATTCATCTCCATAGAACCGCATGTATTAGAGACTTCGATATAACGAAGTCTGATTGCAGCAATTTCGATTTAACGAAGCTGCACCGATGAATATGCACTGCGCCAGCGGCTAGATAACCTGGAGCAACGACATCCGCGCGTAACGGTGCCTTCTAGGAGAGGACCGGAGAGACTGCATGCAGGCGAAGCCGTAAGGGGGCAGGTGTGCGGAGCACACGTGGTACGCATCACGTGGGATCTTTCTCCCGTCGTCACCTCCACCGCGGCTTCATTGGCTGCGCTGCACTCACGTGTTACGGTGTTCTTTCGCCATCGGCAAGTCTGGTTAACAGAAAGTGCTTTTGTTGGAGGACAAGCAAAATATCTTGGATGCAATAGAGAAAGGCGAAAGGAAGGACGTCGTTTACAGATATGGCGTACTCCAGAGTTTGCTCTCGACGATCTTGAACGCGAAGGACTTTATTCGTGCTGCATTGAAAGAACGAACGAATTAACCCATCGTGAACAGAGTCATCCGAAGCCTCCAGAAGATGATGAGGAAGAGCAGCAAGCCATTAGACTTTGGCTGACCACTCTCACCCCTTATCAAAAAGAAGCTAACGCCGTGGAAGATGCGTGCGTGGTTCCGAGCGCCCGCCAGTTGAAGTCCAATGCTAGTTGAAGATAAAGTAAACAAAGCTCACGGGCTACTTCAACAGAAACTAAACATGGTATAAGTGTCTACTCACGTCTAGAGCTATGTTCCTGCATGCTAGGTGGCCATATTCCATGTAACGAAATTTCAGTTTAACGAAGTAAATCGCTGATTTTATCGACTTTGTTATATTGAGGTTTAACTGTATGATGTTTTCTTCACTTGCGCCACTCTGCAGTCTTTTTTTTTTACTATGCACTGCACAGGTATTTCATGATGAAGCACGTGACTGTGCTTGAATGCGACAGCCATGCCAGCTTTCAGAATTCTTTCGATGGCAGAAATCATACACCTCACACCTAGCTGATGATTGCCCCTGGCGAAACTATGGATTGTTCCGAATAGGACCTCAGTGGGGTTACTACTGAACTTCTGCGTAAGTACGAATGCAGAGTTCTCTTCATGGACATATTGTACACATTCCACTGCGTTGTGAGAAGAATAGCCTTGTGCTTCTTTTTACTGAGGGAGAGGCGTGTAGTCGGAAACCTTTGCTTGAGATCATCCAGACAAACTAGAAACACGAGCTCTAACCAGCCCAACAGATAGTTAATAGTGCTGTCTGACGGAGGGCTGGGTTTGTCCTTTATGGACATGGTGAATGCAGTTGCTTGTGTCATGAAGCAGAAGCAACCTGTATGTTGTCTTCATGAATGATGTTGTTGTTTCAGTGTTCTTAAAGAAGCATTAAAATGGTATCCAACATGGCCAAAAACTGCTGCTATCCTGTAGAGCAGTGTATGTATAGTATTCCCATAAAATATTTGTACTCAAAGTTCCTTCAGTGTGGCTCAATCTTATTTACAAAATCGCTGCTGCGGCGAGAGCTTCGAGCGCTCAGACCACAGACTACACCCCCTCTGGTGTGACATTTGCGAGAGAGAGGCATCCTCTCGTTCATCTGTCTCTGAAGCGGTAGCAGACGCTCTGACCTGAGCGGTGTTGTTCACGAATGATGGCCGACATCACCTCTATAATGCGATCCCAGATCCAAAGAGGAGCGCCCCTCTTACACATGTCACACGGTGAGGCTGTACACCTATGGCTGTACCGATTGTGCAAAAAGAGTTTTTGGGCACCTAACGTTCCATACCAAGCGAAAACGGAAACAAAGTTATTTACCCATAGACTGCTCAGTAGTGATAGATATTGCATTTGGTAACAATGGGCCGCTCAGGTTACATGCGACACGCACACGCACGATAAGATATATCAGAAAACAATGGAAATCATGTATCGATAGTGTGAACAATGGGTTCCCAGGTTTCAATAACATGCGCCGCCAGGATAAGGTAACGGTTAACTCGGGTAAACAATGGGAACTCACGTGTCGATAGTGTTTGATGGGCACCTGGATGCACGTTTAATGACATTTAATAACACGCAATGACATGTAATAACACGCAAATGACATGTAATAACACGCAAATGACATGTAATAACACACAAATGACATTTAATAACAGGCAATAACATCTGATGACATTTAATAGTATTTTTCCGATCGGGTTGACGTCAGTCCGTCACCTAGTTTGGTTGCCGCGTCAGAGCGCCAGGTAGTTTCGGTTCCCACCAAGCGCCCTCTAGTTTTCAAGCTTTGGCCGTCTGTAGTTTCGGTTTCGGTTTTAAATGAATGGACGCCAAGCTTGGTACGTGTAGTTCTGGTTTCAGTTTCGAATTCCTACGTGTTGCCAGATGCCCTCTGGTTTCAAGCTATTGACCGACTGTAATTTCGGTTTCAAACCGCAGCACGCTAGTTTCGCTGTGACAACGTCAACGCATTTTCTGGCGATATAAATTAAGCGTACGCGTAGAAATTTCATCAGAAAAAGAAAAAAAAAACATGGTTGACCAGTTCTATGTGAACCTGCTCTCAAATGCATCTTTGGATGTGTTTCCCGACAACACAATGAGCAAGTTCCGAGTAAAGCTAGCCCATCCACAGACGTTGGAGGGTAGGTGGGAGGCCGCTTTAACAGAAATCAACATCCCTTTTGCGATTAAAAATGTAACTGACACAGTCAATAGTATATCGGAAACGACATTCCTTGGTTCTACGATTGAAGCAACAGAGAAGGTCAAGTTCAACGCTAATGAAAACATTCTCTTGTCTTTGAGACAATTTTTAGCAAAGCATTTGCAGCATAAGACAAGAATTATACGTGGTAGCGGTCATTATGAGATACAACTTCCTCTGAACTATGGTTTGGAAATTAGCGCAACTCTTGCCGCTAAGCTTGGCATGGCTGAAAAGATAATCGGCTGTGGAGAGTTGGACAGAGGGTCACCCGTGAAGCTACTCAAATACCAGGTGGATACGGAAGAAACGATTAACATAGTTACCTATCGTTCACGAACGGTAAAGTATGAAGTTCCAGAAGGCTACTACGAATCGGGGAAGGACCTCGTTAATTCCATTAACCATGCCTATCGAACAAAACTTCATTTGTCGCAAGATGCTCGTCTCCTCGTATGTAACCCATACAACGGAATTTGTCACCTGGAACGCATGAACGATGGCTATGTGACCTTTCATCCTTATTTGGCTTTGATGTTGGGCTTCGGAAAGAGGACAACTTTCTCAAGTTATGCAGTCGCCGAACGAGACGTTTGTCTATTCCCTGCTCAAAACTATATTTTCATATACTGCGATGTCATCGAGAACGAATTTGTGGGTGACGTGACAGCACCACTTCTTCGATCGATACCATTCAGAGTCCAGGGTAGGAATGATGTGATGTCTTATTTATTCACAAACCTGTACTATAAATATGTATCTGCGAAGGAATTGACAACCATTCAAATCGAGTTGGCAAACGAGATAGGTGATTTCATTCCATTCATTTCTGGCTCTGGACGTGTCGGGTTGACGATCCACCTACGTAAATGTATATAACAAACCCACCATGTTGCATAGCACATTTTGGTGCAGGAAAGCGAGAGCATCTACCACACTATACTGCTCCCGAGCTTTATCAGATTGGAGGAGGCATATTTGGTGACGTATTGAGGGGTTTCTTGCCCATACTGACCAAGAAGGTAGCGCCATACGTTGGAAGAAAGCTCCTTGATACTGGAAGACATATAGCCGAGGAAGTCCAGCAAGGAGCATCATTTCGAGAAGCCGTCAAGAAAGGAGTAGACCGCACAGTGCATAAAACTCGTGACGAGTTACTTCAGAGACTCACAGGGAAAGGAAGAAAACGCAAGGCCATTAAAAAAGCTCGACCTGCGGAGAAGCGGAGGAAATCTGACTTCTTTACTTGACAGAAAAAAAAAATGTCTATTGCAGTAGTGCATAAAGATTCTTGTCTGTGTACTACAAACCAGCTGGAACTCTTCTCTCTTCCACCTACAAATTTTGCTTTGGAGAAGTCTGAATACGTCGAGTTTTTCCCAGTATCTGCTCCGACATCAAGCGGAGTGATCGAGTACAATGTTCCGGGACTCGGTGGGGGCTTCTTTGATCTTCAATCCAGCTTTTTGCATATTCAGTGCAAGATCATTCGAAAGAATGGAGATCCAGCGGTAACTACAACAAGCACTTCAACAACACCTGATGCAGTCATACCTGTCCAAGCGTTTGGTTCATCATTGTTTCAACACGTACATATCTACCTGAATTCAACCTTGGTTTCGAGTTTCGAACATTATGGCTACCGTTCCTACTTGGACATCATTACGAATGCCAACAATGTAACTCAGACACACACCCTTTCAGCAATGTTATACGAGCCAGACCCTTTAGGCACGAGTGAGGTATATGCTCCCACATCTGATTCAAAAGGAGTTTTCGCTCGTTACAAGCGAACCAAAGGATCGGCACTGTGTGACATGTACAGCCCAATCTTCAGCGACATATGTCAACAACAGAAGCTCATTCTTAACGGAACCGATATTCGAGTTGTGCTACGTCAAGCGTCGGATGATTTTCGTCTCTTGCAAGCTGATGGTGCAACAGAAAAGCACACTGTGGAATTTTCACGTATCGTGCTCTATCTCCGACGTGTTCAGTTATCGCCGAGTATACTTGTTGGTATAGAACGAAGACTTCAAACAACACCTGCAGTATACCTTCTCCGAGGACTGGAAATTAAGTACAGAACCATCGCCCCTAACCAATCTCAGGTGATATTTGACGACTTGTACAGCGAGCGAGTTCCCTCCAAGTTAACAGTATTGATGGTCAGGAGCGATGCCTACCAAGGTAGCAGACCACGAAACCCATTCAAGCTTGAGAACTTCAAACTAAAACGAGCACTACTGGACGTTGGTGGACAACAGTACACGGATGAGTTCGACTTCCAACGAGACATCTATTCCAAAGCCTATATACACCTGCTTCACAAACTAAAACGCAAGGATATACCAATAGCTCCAGCTGCGTATGCAAAAGAGACATTTATGCTTTATTACCATTTGACTCCAGATGCAGAAGTGAATGCTCTTTGTCCTGTTGTTCAAGCCAACGTTCGTCTGACCCTAACGTTTGCTGCCAATCTAACAGAAGCAGTTACGGTGCTGTTTGTATCCGAAACACCACGTGTGCTAGAAATCAACAAAGACAGACGAGTGAAATTTGTCTGAAAAATAAACATGGAGGAGTGGCAGTTCTATGCAGCATTCAGTAGACACTACTGCACCAGAGAACTGTTTCGGGGAACCTTTGCATGCAATGAAATCGCAAGACAGGAAGCCATACCCGGGATTTATGTGATTAACACGGCTCCAAGGAGCAGTAACGGTGAACACTGGACCATGACTTATGTTTCCGGTGACAATGTAGTTACGTATTTTGATAGTTACGGCATTCAGCCCGTCTACAAAGAATTCTACCAATTCATTCATCCTACCAGGTCATTTTACTATAACAAGAAAAGACTTCAGGGCTATGGATCAGCTACATGTGGCCTCTACTGCCTGTATGTAGGCAGCATGCTCGCTTGTGGATTCTCGCTCCGAGAGTGCACTCAGAGATTTTCGTCAACGAACTTCACGCTGAACGACAAGCTGGTACCCGTCCTTGTACGGAAGCAATTCCCAAGAAAGACAGACAACATGTCATGTTGCAGTGTACTTTGACACAATAAAATTGTATTTATTTCCATGTCGTTACAGGCACAATCTTATATATATATATATATATATATATATATATATATATATATATATATAAAAAACAGCATTACAACAACAACAGCCAGGTAGGGCAACATATGCATAAAAACTGTCTACATCTTTCCATTGGATGCGTACCCAAAGGGTAACGTGTGGATACCATCCTCACAAATGAAACGCTTTGTGTCTAGGGGATTTAAAGCTACTTTCGTAACACATACACTTTTATTTATATTTTCCTTGCGCACAATGAGGTTCTGACAAACTTTGTACACTTCACCAAGCTTAAGAGAGTCTATGTACATTGAATAATGCAACTTCTGGGCTTCACATTGTTTCACCCCCTTAGCACGATTGTATCGTCTTTTACTATGGAGGTCTAGTGCATAGAGCTTTGGTTTCAGGCAACAGAACCCTAGGATGTGGTCGTGGGGCATTTCGTTCTTAAATTTTCCTAGCACCATCTTGTTTTTCGTAGAATACATCGAGTCATCACAAGAATGACCAGATGTATCAAGGTGGGTATCGGCGAGCTCCGCAAGGGCCTTCTCATCGCTCAGCATCACGATATAAGAATCTGTGTCCATATACAAGAGCCTTGTGTCCGGGGCTACCCGAAGCAAGTTGTTATAATAAAAGTCATACATCATGACTTTAGACAGCTCGAGAATAGTGAACCCCAGGTACAGAGGCTGTCGCATACGGACTATCGATTGAGCGAACTGAAACAAGACTACGTTAGAGCTTAGAGCCCTGAATTGTTTGAGGTTCGGTTTACGCAAGAATCTCAACACTTGCTCCTCGGAAGTTGCTAAGCGACAGTCGACGAACTTTCGTACATTCATACATGTTTTCCCATATACGGAGTTAATTAAACTCTTGTACAGGTTACGTTCGAAGGTATTGGTTGCCTGCTTGCGTAGTTCATGATGGAAGTCAACATAGGATCGCAGGAATGGTTTTTGTTTGAACCTGAGCACCCGGTGAATTTTCTCGAGCCGAAGACCCAACTGTAGGTACAACTTTAGACTGCGATAATGAAGAAAATACTTCTTCTTGTCAAGCAGTGTAAGGAGTAATTTCGGTTCTATATCATGCTGTGGGAGGTTAAATTTTTTCATCAGGTCTTTCTGATAATCCGAAAGCAACTCATACGGGACGCTCATTTTTTCGGGCGCGAGCGGTAAATCTTTATGTCGTTCGTGGAGCTCTTGTACGTAGGCCAGGTCTACCTCTAAAAAATAACCAACGTCTGCATAATCTGCAACAAGGGTTACATCTAAACCTGCAACCTCTTCGGGTGACAGCCATTCAAAGTCTCCGAATGGGAGTGGTTCACGCATCACTGTGCCATAGAGTCCATTTATGTCCATGTAATGAATTATGGTCTTTGGTTTTTCGGGATCGTACTGATCTGTCCCTGGGACATTTGCAGTGGCCATTCGCGTTGAACACTGGGTCATACCACCACGCAGGCCCCGTTCAATTAACAGATAGGCATCGGGATCGTGGATTAAATCCAGATTAATCCGGCTCATTTTTAGTGCGCAAGACATGCTTAGTCCCGGGAGTGACACGAAATGAAGTGGTTCAATTTTGTGCGTCTCCAACGCCCATATTCGGAAGTTTTGAAACACGTCTGCCAGAAGCAATGCGTCCGTCAGAAGGTACAAATCCGAGTACTCGCCCAGGCTCTTCAGTTGAAATTTTTCAAACACATTTTGCGCATGGCGGTAATCTTCCTCGCTCACTTCTGATCCGTTCAGTTGGTTAAAGAACTGGTCACGTGATGGCAAACAGGGCTCGTCGTAACGTTCAAAAGAGGTAACGTAGTTATAACAGAAAACCCCTTTACGTACAACCAACCTGAAGTAGTCCTCCTCTGCGAAAAACTGACGCAGACACCTGAAGTTAGATTCACCTTTGTCAC
The DNA here is from genome assembly GCF_037126465.1 of Ornithodoros turicata. NCBI lineage: Eukaryota > Metazoa > Arthropoda > Arachnida > Ixodida > Argasidae > Ornithodoros > Ornithodoros turicata. The sequence continues at coordinate 88,272,292 of NC_088201.1, read as the reverse complement.
ATAGATTTTTCGTCAGTGTGTCGAGACTAGCATTGAGGAAGCTTAACGAGTCTATGAAGCGGAACACACCAATGTCTATAGCCTTAAACTTTTGACAACTGGAGGCTATCACTCTGATGTCTGTCTTCCGAAGCAGGTGCAGATGAGCTACTATGAATCCGAGGTCATAATTGGCATTATGTGCAATGATGGGCACTTTCCGTGGTATCCGCAGTTTCAGATTACATCCCTGACACAATGATTGGCGAAATTCTCCACTTACGTGATCATGGTCTTGCACTTTCTGCTTCTTAGTGAATGGTTCTTTACAGATGTTACAGTGAGTGGCTTCAGAATGTTCGAGTTCGTCTCCTGGGGTCATTTGCAAGGGCACAGTCTCGTGCAACATCGCATACAGCTCATCATGCAAATTACGCAATAGTTCCATGAAAACGGAAACGCAGTCTGCACCACGGTAAATATGTTTCTTCAAGACATACGAATCGCACGAGTGTATGACGAGGAGACAGAAGGATGAAGGGATGTGTTCCTCGTAGACATTCCCGCCTCCCGAACACGGTGATAGTACACTCTCAAAGTCGTATACACAGTAGAAGGGAACTTCCGACATCAAATGCTCTCCGGCAAACGACAGTGTCTCACCCTTCTTTGGAAAAATAGTCTTGGACACTTTTTGTTGTTTACACATTAGTAGATGATCGGCGAGTACACCCGGGGTGGTGAAACCCATCGTACACCGTTTGCAGTGAAAATAACCAGGTGGTGTGAACAAAGCATTGAAATTAGTAATGAGTACAAAATGGAAGTCAATCAGCAGTAGGTCGACATGCTTCTTGCACTGGTCGTCAACAACCTTAATCGGGTAAACATATTTTTCATCTTTGTCATAACCGTACACGTTAATGCTCACATCGTTCTGCTTCTCAAACATTTCTACATCTTTCGGGAACACTACAGGAAACGTCTCTGGAAATACATATTGAGACAGGTATGACCTGTAGGATGAAGCTCTGCGTCTGTAAGAACCCTTTGCAGGATGTAGACCGGCAAGTACGCAAAATGCGAAACACATGTTCTGTTCACTATCCTCGTGAAGGTCGACATTCAGAAGACACCGACACTTTTTTTTCAATTCGTTTGGCAATTCAAAGTCGGTACAACCAATGAGCTGTGGTGCGAGACGACCGACATGAAGAATGCAGGCGTGAATTCGAAATAAGAAAAATCCCGACCCCTGCATTTCAAGCTTTTCTAAATTGTTGGTGACTTCAGTGCCTACTTCAATGACAGCACGTTCTACGTCTCGTTCCGACCACAGCGTATGCACACTCGAAGGAATAAATTGAGTGACAAATATGATCTCATCCTCAGGCGTATGTCGACCGAGTTCCGCCTTCAGCAAAACATAAAAGCGTAACGGAAATCCGAAATGTCGAAGTACACCGGCAAGGTAGCGTCCGTTTTCATGAAAGAATGTGCTGACATCCTGCCCGTCGTCGTCTCTGTCATGTAGATGAAGCTCATAGCGGTTGGTATAGTTGCGGAGCGTACAGAGTGTCTCACAAAATGGGATACAGGGTGTTGCAAGGTTATGAACGTTAGCCAGATGAACTTGAAGTCCCAGCGCTGTTGTGTAGTGCTGCCGATCGGCCGGAGGACAAAGGTGGCATGTCACCATTTCTTTTTATTTTTTTACTCGGATTGACCGAACACGATGTCTGGCGAAAGAAGACGTTTCCCCTCTTTTCCAACTCGCTCTTTCTTCTCCATCCAGAGCCCGCTCGTGTTCCTCATGTCTTCGATGTCTTGAGTGCTTAGTTTATGAAACCGAGCTGGAAGGAACACCTTTACGTGCTCGTGATCCTTCATAATTTCTACGTAGACCGCCTCGCCATACCTCGTTTCAATTTTGTTAACATCAACCACATCATACTTGATGTTTTTAGGAATTGTCGCCATTTTTTGAAACTCTCCACATTTCTTTAACTTGTCAAGTTTATGCAAGATCGACGAAGACATGATGCTTACTTGTACACTGATGCAATGATGACGACGATGATCCTTCGGACACGTTGGACCGACTGAAAACAAAAGGAGCACATGTTAGAACACTGCAAAATATTTCATCATTCTGAACACCATACCTCCTCAGAAGGAGGTTCGAGAGTGAAGGAGCTGAGCGTCAGACAGTTCTTATATAAGAAGTTGCCAGCATGGCAACCTTGAGGAGTCTTCTTTTTTTTTTACATCGTCAACTCTGCAGTCGAACCTACCTTTGCAGTTTGCTTTTTTTCCCTGCAGTTTGCAAGCACGGACTTGTTTATCTAACGAAACGTATCTTGACCAGACTTCATTCCCTTGCACGAAATGACAGTGATAGCACCTTTTAGGTTCGTGACGCCTGCCTCGGTGTCAATTTCAGGGGCTAGTCAAAGTGGGAAATCCACCTTCGTGGCACGACTAATTAAACACAGAGCTGTCCTCTTTGACAAACCGTTCAAGCAAATATGGTATATCTATCTTTATAAGCAGCCGGTATTCGATACTCTTCCTGAAGTAAATTTCAGTCAAGACATCCCTGCAGATCCGGAGAATTATAGCCACTCATTATTTATATTTGACGACTGTTTAGCCGACCGACAAAGACTCAAAGAAATCTGCAAATTTTATATCGCTGGGTGTCACCACCTGTCAATCACGGCTGTGTTCATCTCGCAATACCTGTTCGTCAACGACCCTTTGTATCGCACAATACAATTCAATAGCACGGCTCTCGTTTTATTTCGTTCACCACGCACTACAGACCAGCTGCGTATGCTGTCCAGGCAGATTTTCGGGCGAAATGATTTGTTGCCCACGATATATAAAGATGCCTGTCAGAAACCATACTCATACTTAGTTATCGACTTGTCTCAACAGAGCAACGATCACTATAAGGTGTGGACCAACATTTTCCCGGATGATCACAGACAGATCGTATACAGGTCATGAAAAGGCTTAACAAACACATTCGTTTCCTTCGTATGATCGCTGAAGCAAAGACAGGGGAAGATCGTTACAACCTGATTCAACATGCCAGCAGGGAACAGCTACGAACAATCAGGGAGATTTGTATGAACCTCTGCAAAGGAAACATCGACGTACCGGCGAAAGTTAAAAAGCAATTGCAGCCTTTTGCAACACCCATTAGGACACTGGCTTCCAGGCAAGACCGTGCAGATGTGAAGAAAATTAAACGGATTCTTCATCAGTCCGGCGGGTTTTTGCAATTTTTGTTGCCCCCCTTGTTAGGTCTCGTTTCAAGTTTAGCGGGCAAAAGCATCGCAAAAGCAATCGGCATTTAAATAATGCAGAAATACGAGCTTGTTCCCTATCGGGAAAGCACTATTCCGTCGATATTGAATAAACAGGAGCCTGATGATATCAAGGCCAAGGAGATCATCCAGTACTTGCACAAGCTATTGCATCCTCCCGCGAACACATTAAGACAGCCTAGTGCAGCAGGTGAGGAGACAAATCATGTGGCATCGACAAGAGAGCAGACACAGATTCAAGCGGACGAGGAGGAAGATGCCATCGTTAATTTTATGAGCAGCGGCTACAAGATGAGAGCAAGCCAATTACTGCGTTTACTAAAACCCGTGCTCGGCTGGAATAGTAAAACGTTTGAGCTCATTGTCAATGGTGAACAAATACCAAATACCAACGTTGTAGACCTTGTTTATTATTTGGTCACAAGAGCGCGAAATGTGTGGCGACCCGCGTATCTCGAGAGGATCCTACCACTATTGGTCAAGCTAAATATACCGACACTTATCGTACATCCATCTCGACTTGAAAAGGAGACTGCAGAGCCATCAGCCGGTAGTCCTACGTTTACACCTGAGACACCTCGTCGACGCATTTCTCCGGTTATCACAAGAGCGGCTAAGAGACTTCGAGAATGGAACCGGTATTGAGCACGTTGGAAACGCAACAGGAACACTGTGGTTACCTTCGGGACGAAAACATTCTGGTGCATTTTCCCGCACGACACAGGAAGAAGGCCCTCGCCATTCTGCAGATGCTAAAGACCGTATTTGCGATAGATGAAGAGGGAAGGATTATCTGTCATTCTCGCGTTGTTCCAAGTAGTTCCGTCATCGAGCTTATAAAATACGAACTGCACAATCGATCGCCCTCTTGGTACAAAGGTGACGTGGCAGCCGTTATAAATGCCTACTTGTCATTCGATGGACTTCGTGTTCGTGGAAGAAAATTGTGCTAATGGCTGCTTACGTGGACGTATACCATCCTGGTGCTCTAGGTGGTGTTCAACGACTCGCACGAGCGATCGGTGAAAAGCCGGCGAAGGTTGCCAAGTTCCTGGAAACCAGTGATGTGTACTCTCTCTTCAGAGAACTTAAGCGACCACGTCAGTTCCGGAAGACCATCGTTTTGGGTGTGAAGGATATATTCCAAATAGATTTGAAAGACCTTCAGAAACTGTCGAGATACAACAAGGGTTTTCGCTATCTTTTGTTTTGTATCGACGCATTTTCTCGTATGCTTGCTGTAGTGCCTGTGCAGAATAAACGAGCAGCGGAAATTATACGTGGACTGAGACTCGCTTTTAGACGTATTGGGACTCCGAGACTGATTCATTCAGACAGAGGTACAGAGTTCACCAATAAGTCAGTCGGAGCATTTTTAAAATCAAAAGGGATATCTCTCTTCCACACTAATTCAAATACGAAAGCAAGTATTGCAGAACGATCTATTCGAAGTCTTATGACGCCACTCTATCGTGCTTTTGAATATCAGGGACATAAATCGTACTTGAAAATTTTACAGCCTCTGGTCAAAGCATATAATCATCGTGTTCATAGAACTCTGTCGGCACGACCTGTGGATGTCAACAAAGAAAATGAGCATTTATTTAGACAAAAGCTCTATCCTACTCCGAGCAAACCCCCAGAGAAGCCACGTTTTCGCGTTGGCCAGCTTGTCAGAATAGCAAAGTCTAGACACCAGTTAGTCAAAAGTTATCTTGGTTCGTTTACGCGTGAAATTTTTGTGGTGAGAGCAGTCAAGATTGGTTACCCGAATACCTATCTCTTACGTGACCAGCAGGAAGAACCTATTGAAGGTCAATTTTATGCAAGCGAATTAACACGTGTGCAGCCTGGAAAGGGCCACCGCATTATAAAAAGACGCGTTCGGAATGGAAAGGTGCAGTACCTGTTGCAACCTTCTGGAAGTCGTAGAAGGACTTGGGTTCCGGAGAACTACCTGCCACCACCGACGACGAAATGACTGGCGATCACTGGTCCGATGTCGAACAGCCAACCAACGCTGGCGATTCCTGGTCCCAATCGGGTGATGATGTGTGCGGCATGCGGGACGTTACCCAGGATCATCAACTCCAAGGAAAATGTCGCCGTCCTCATACCTGTTGGAATGACGTGTTAGAATGCGGTTCATCGAAGTCAACGGACGACACAGTGCTCGTCGCAGCATTTAAGATAACCAGAGACATTTTCCTGTTCCAGTCCCTGCCTCTGAACCTTCCCGCGAAAAAGACTGTGTGGGAGTCTTCAAAAACAATGTATGCCCGGGTGCACAGGAAGTGTGAGCACCTATCCGACCACCCGTTCGACCTGGTCTCCGAATGGGGAAAACAGATGAGCTCAATATTCAGCTATTACGGTGATCGTGACGTCGACGTAATGCAACTGGTGGCCGAAAGTCTATGTATCATGTACTACGCAATGAAGACTGGCTACCATTACCTGGCTGTGTACATAAACGACATGACAATTGACCTGTTGCAAAATAGGTTGTCACCCAAAGACGCTTACCAATAAATATTGAAATCCATGACGAGTTGTCTCATTTTACTGTAGGCCGTCATGGTAAATAGATGTCCGGAGATGTTCTGCTACACCTTGTCCTTTCTGAGTGCTGTTTCCCTGTTCGTTTTCGTAGCTACAACAGAATTTACAAAACCAACACTGAAACAGGGAAAATGCACTACCGTGACTCAGATTGACCATAACATCTACGTCCACCGATGTCCAGCTGCAGTAACTGCCGTACGCCTTTGGCTCAGCAATGGTCATCCGACGAGATACGGAGTAAATCTGTCGCAAAATGATACACGTCAACTATGGCATTGCTTGAAAGAAGCAAATGTCGCGCACAATTATTATAACTTCGAGTGCTCGAAGCTATGTGAAATAAGCTTCGAACCCAGGCAAGTAATAGAACGATGTCCCGGCAATGTGTACAATATTGCAAGACTCATTGGGAATGGAAAGCACAGCGGTTACGGTATCACTCTTTCGAAATCGGCTACCATGTCTCTGCTGTCTCATCTGAGCGAAACAATAAAAAGAATTTAAAACAAATACATGCCCGCATTTCATTTAGCTATAAGATACACTGTAACACAAGAAATGGTTTGAAATACTCACATCACTTGGCTCTTACGTGGCACACTCACTGCTGGAAGCTCGTACGTGGCAGACAGCGTATACCACCAGTCGAAAATTCATCTTGCGAGGGCGATAACGGTTTCTTTTTTGTGTGTGTGTGGTTGGTGTTCCCAAAGAGCGTTTGGAAAAAGCCAGACGGGTGTTTCGCGGTTGTGTTATCATACCAAAAGAAGAAGAAAAAAGAGCGCGTCGGCAAGAGGTATCGCATTTCACATGCTGCTCCTGCGAAAGGAGAAGCTGTCCACGATGCATTCACGTGATCCTTCCTTCCCTTGAAATAAAACAAAAATGAAGGGTCTTATAAGCTAGCTGTCGACGACTGAGACCGATCAGACCTTCATCGACGACGCAACTTTGAAAGGATGTGAGTATACCTCTTGTCTTTATGCCTTTTTTTTTTGTTATTTTTATTTCGAAACCATCACAGCTGGTAACCGCAATACGTAGTCATGCAATGCTTCTCGATTCGTTGTATGCTGTTGTCGCAATGCGCAACACAAGTTTGGAAATGTGCGTGTATAGAACACCTCTATTTTATTGTGATTGTTGTCACTGGGTTATTTACTTCCAAACGTCGTACTCCTATGCAAATGCATGACACAGTAACAGAGACATATCGGAAAGTGGAAAACGTTAACCGATTCTTTGATAATGCTGCTTGTTGTTGTTGCGTGACACCTGATCGAGATTTGAGTCATCGCAGACTTTGTCCTGATTGAGAAGAGCATTCACAGGATGTTTCGTTTTCCCTTTGTTTTTGCAGATTGCTTCTGTACAAGGATGAAGTCAAGCAAGACTCTAGTAATTTGTAACATATCTTTCGTTAGTTGAATAAAAGAGTAGTAAAATAATGTGCTGAAATAAAAAAGGAATATATACAGTGTTGTCTGGTCTCTGATGTACATCATTATTTGAGTGTACTTATCAAATGGGGGGAAAAAATCATGCTGTGACGCGGCATTTATTTTTTTGTCAAATGAAACCGTAAGTACAGACGGTCAAAAGCTTGAAACTAGAGGGACATCTGGTAACCATTCAAAAACCTGCGTTGACGTTGTCACAGCGAAACTAGCGTGCTGCGGTTTGAAACCGAAATTACAGTCGGTCAATAGCTTGAAACCAGAGGGCATCTGGCAACACGTAGGAATTCGAAACTGAAACCAGAACTACACGTACCAAGCTTGGCGTCCATTCATTTAAAACCGAAACCGAAACTACAGACGGCCAAAGCTTGAAAACTAGAGGGCGCTTGGTGGGAACCGAAACTACCTGGCGCTCTGACGCGGCAACCAAACTAGGTGACGGACTGACGTCAACCCGATCGGAAAAATACTATTAAATGTCATCAGATGTTATTGCCTGTTATTAAATGTCATTTGTGTGTTATTACATGTCATTTGCGTGTTATTACATGTCATTGCGTGTTATTAAATGTCATTAAACGTGCATCCAGGTGCCCATCAAACACTATCGACACGTGAGTTCCCATTGTTTACCCGAGTTAACCGTTACCTTATCCTGGCGGCGCATGTTATTGAAACCTGGGAACCCATTGTTCACACTATCGATACATGATTTCCATTGTTTTCTGATATATCTTATCGTGCGTGTGCGTGTCGCATGTAACCTGAGCGGCCCATTGTTACCAAATGCAATATCTATCACTACTCTGCTCCTTTAAAGGAGCTTCGAGGTAACCCAAAACATTTCTTTCGTTTTTCGGTGCACAGTGTCCTCCAACAAATAAAATGAGTTCGTGCGAAAGAACGACGAGCGTAGGTGACCTACAGAGCGAGCGTGAGGGCTCCACACGCCTTTGAAAAATCCTCCTCCTCCTGAAACGAGCGCACCGCAGAAGGAGAGAACCTCATGATGTATGCTGCTCCCCTCACGTGAACGGTGACATACAGTGGCACAGCTCAAGCGTGTAGTATAAGCGGCGCATGAGCTGTGAAGGAAAAACTAAGAAATGAGGCATTGAGTCCTCACCACGTCACAAGAGCATGATGTCCGCCATCCGTACGTTTTTTTCCAAATGCGATTGCACGGCTATAACGCACGGCAGAGCAAAAATATTTTGCATGGTGACTCCTGGTTTACAGCTTGGCAGATGAGGCAGGATTTCGAACGATGTTAAATGTGACTTCATTGCTCCTCCGGCATACCGGCTGTCTGCCTCTGTGCATTTTCTATGGCACATATTTTGTTTTCTTGGACAACAGACAGATCTTAACATGATTGGCCTCATTGTAAAGAGGAAGCTGAGGTGAATTGCATGATGTGGTAGAATTTGGGGATATGCCTTAGCTTTTTTTATGGCGTCCTCATAAACATGGAAAAGTACACTTTTTTCTGTTAAATTTGTACGGTGAACACGAAAATATGTTCAGTAGGATGTAATGTGAAAATGTTTCAGTGATCAGTAGACAACAAACTTGCGTGTCTGCCGCTTTCAGTTTCTGTAAAAACATGTGGAACATGACTACACGTCTGCAGCTACTAAAAGACTTGCGAACCATGCCACCCTGTGTCGAAAACCTTGTGTTGCATAAAGAAAACTGCGTGGAAAGATATCGGCTGAGAAGTAATTGTGCTAGAGGATGTTGAAGTTCATTTTTGTGCAGGTTCAATTCATTTGTGTGATGTTGCATGTTTGAGCGAAAGTCTGAGCGCATGTTCAGTGTCTACCCAACCGGATTTCGTATTTAATCCGATTCCATTCGTTGATGTTGATACTTCTCGTACAATGGAGACACCCTCGAAAGCCTGAATTATTTTTTTCTCCCTGATCTGTGTTTGATGTCAACACGTCTTGTTGCCATGTGCCCCTGGACACCCACAAAAAAGATTTTCAGAGTCACTGTTTCCACAAATGAGATACATCGCACGGCATCGCTAGGCCGTCATGTAAGCAAAATTCATGTAGCTCCAGATCCAAGCAGATCACTCAAGAATTAGGTGCTTGTTCACCCAGTACACTTCAAAGAAAAACAAAGTGATGCTTTATTGAGTCTCGGGACACACTTATTGAGAACCATGTCATCGGGGTGCTGTGTGAAATGGTACAAAGCAGTCAATGCAGAGACCCATGTTACACTTAGCACATTTCGTGCGCACTTGGCTGGTGCAGTTTTCCTTCGCACAACACAGCCTCCTTTTTTCTGGTGTCGAAACCACAAGATGGTCGAGCCTATCGTAACGGATGCTGTCTGACACCCTGTTTCCCGAGGAACTTCCTTTCGAAATCCGTGTGTGGCTCAGTCCCTTAGGTGCGTTCTTGTACCATGTCAGGTATGTGAAGACTGTTTGTCGGCGAAACTCTAGTTGCCGTTTGCCTAGTTGCCGAAACTCTAGTTGAAACGTTTTTCCGGCATTGTGTCAGCTATAAGCGGCATACTCATATGTGAGGTCCAGTACAGTCTCACTTGAGGATGCTGTGTCACGCCCATCGATATGTGCATTCTAAAAAGCTTTCGAATTTCGTCAGCATTGGAGTTCACCTTGTTCTGTGTCTGCTGCACGCTGTATAGGTTTGTGGCCTCGCTGAGCTTTGGTGTACCACTACTTTATTTCACTATCAGAACCCAGTGCTTATGCTGCCGAAAGGAAGAAAGACTCAGTTGTGGTTTGCTTTGCAGTGTGCAGTGGTTGTTTCACTAGATGCATATGCCCTAGAGGTAAAAGTCTATCGACGTTGAGGTAGTCAGGCACCCAAATTGTCTTTTTCCTTTCGTGATGGAGTAGCGGCACATTTGTTCATGCGAGCAGTTTCCACACTGGTAAGCATGGATTCAGATGTGCAAGTTCGGAACACTTCGTCTGCTACCTGATTGCGCATATGTTTTCTGGAATTATATTGTGATAGCAGCTACGAGGGTGGTTTCATAAGCTTCTGGCCCGAGGTAGAAAACGCGCGAAAATTTGAAAATGCGATTAAGGACGCGTGGCGCCATCTGTTGGAGGGCCCGAGCTTCACCCCCAACCCTCTCCATGCTTTTGTCGGTTGGAGAGCGGCATTTCAAACAGCCATGGTGCACTCTTCAGTTAAAATGGAAAAAATCGAGTACCGCGCTGTGATACAATTCTTGACAGAAGAGGGACTTTCGCCTAAAGAAATTAAAGCGCGACTGGACAACGTGTACAGGGAAGCCCCTCCGTCGTACACAACGGTAAAAGACTGGGCTAAGCAGTTTCGACTGGGGCGAGAGTCCATTGAAGATGATCCACGCGATGGTCGTCCAGTGGAAGTGGTGACACAAGAAAATTCTTCTCTTGTCGAGGAGGAAGTGCTGAGCGACAGGCGTCTGAAGGTGAAGGAAATCTCAGAAAGGCTGGGGCTTTCCAAAACAACCGTTTTTCGCATCATCGGCGAGGGCCTTCACATGAAAAAGGTCAGTGCAAGATGGGTGCCACAACTTCTCTCGTCAGTTCAAAAGCAACAGCGCGTTGTCTGTGCCAAAGAGGTTTTGGAGCTCTGTCAAGAGAACGAAGAAGAAATATTGAAGTCAGTCGTCACAGGGGATGAGACTATGGTGGTCTACTATGATCCCCTTTCGAAAAAGGAGTCGATGGAATGGCGCAAACCAGGAGAAGCACCCCCAAGAAAAGCCAAGGTCACACAATCCACTAAGAAGATCATGGCAACAATATTTTGGGATTGTCACGGGATCCTCCTCATCGACTTCAAAGAGAGGAACACCACAGTGAATGTGACTTATTATGCTTCACTCCTGCACCGACTGCGAGACGCCATCAAGGAAAAGAGACGCGTCAGGTTGAGTCGAGGTGTCCGGTTGCTCCAGGACAATGGCCCTGTCCACACGGCTTCTGTTTCCAAGGCTGCACTGAAGGAGTGCGGCTTCGAAGAAATCCACCACCCACCCTACAGTCCAGACTTGGCACCGAGTCACTACTTCCTGTTCTCAAACTTCAAGAGGGATCTCAGAGGACGGAGATTTTGAAACGATAGGAGGCAGTTTTCCAGCATTTTGCGGACAAAACTTCTGACTATTTTTTCAAGGGCATAAGAATGCTGGTTGAAGGTGTCAAAAGTGCATCGAAGTTAAGGGTGACTATGTTGAAAAGTGATACACTTGTTTCGTCTGTATGACTATTAAAAGTTGGTCGGGCCGGAAACTTATGGAACCACCCTCGTAGATCGTTCAGACTCTCATAGCATCCGCTTTTATTTGCCTGTGTACAGGGTTGAGCACGTCCGGCATGTCATTGACATGTGCATATCATGTAGTAAATGTGAACTGCATTGCTGACCGAGCACTCGTGCCGACATGCTCGTTCAATCAATACAGTCAAACCCCGGCATAACGATATTCTCTATAACGATATATCCCGCACAACGATGGTTTCCATTTTTACCGTCAAAGTTTGCATTGCTTCTATGGAAAAAGGACCCGCGCATAACGATGAAATCCTCCACGCCCAGTACTTGTTCAGCGATACCAGCTGCGCTGCCGCACGTGCATCTCGTCATTTTCCGTCGTGGTACACACCTCCGCGAGCGCGCCGAAGAGAGCACATTGCAGGGAGGAGAACTCCGCGTGCTTTCCGTGACTCACAAGGCTGTTGACCCTAATGACTCACAAGTCAAGGTCGCTCCGGGTTCCGACCATCGCGCCTTTGCCCTAATTCCCGTTTTGCATTTCTCCTGCTTGCATTCTTGGGCCAGTTTCTTTTGTGGGAATCTCTTCGTGCTTGATAGGCATCCACTTCGGCAGCTTGTGAGCATCAACATTCCCTACAGACGGTCATGGGGTCTGTGCCGAGGAAGCGCAAGGCAATATCTTTGGAAGCGAAACTCGCCATCATCGATGACCATCGACAGGGAACGAAGGTGACGTTCCTGGCACAGAAGCACAGACTTTCGCAGTCAACGATATCAACAATCCTGAAGAATGAAGAGAAATTGCGGAAAGAAGCAGCCGGCAGCGGAGCGAGTGCGAAGCGAAAAAGGATTCAGGATCGCGCGTACGAGGATATCGAGGAAGCAGTCTACAAATGGTTTCTCGACGCCCGAAGTCGGAAAATCCCGATCAGTGGGCCGGTCCTGGCCGCAAAAGCAAAACACTTCGCTTACCTCCTCGATGAAGATTTGAAGCCCTGCGGAGGATGGCTACAACGATTCAAGGACCGCTATGGCATCACGTACCGACGGATTGTCGGCGAAAGTGCATCAATGGACCGTGCAGGCAGGGAGGCATGGCTGGATGAGCATCTTGAAGACATCTTTCAAAGGTACACCGAATGCAACATTTATAACGGCGACGAGACGGGGTTGTTCTACCAACTGCTGCCTTCAGCAACGCACGCTCTCAAAGGAGAAGACTGTGCGGGGGGGAAACACAGCAAGGTGCGCCTTACTGTCTTCCTGTGTTCGAATATGGATGGTAGCGATCGGAGGAAACCCTTTGTGATAGGGAAATCGAAAAAGCCACGCGGTTTTTCCAACCCCGCATCTGTTCCGGTCCACTACCGTTACAATCAAAAGGCCTGGATGACTCGTGCATTGTTTCAAGAGTGGCTTGAAGAATTCGACAGGGACATGTTAAAGCAACAAAGGAAGGTTTTATTGTTGCTAGACAACTGCACTGCACATCAAGTTAATGTGTCCTTATCGTCAGTGGAAGTGCTCTTTCTTCCGCCGAACACGACCTCTGGACTACAGGCCATGGATATGGGCGTAATCGCCAACGTGAAAGCTTTCTACAGGCGCCGCGTTGTCGACCGCATGATTTTCAACATAGACAGAAGCAAGGCGCAAGGAACGGACGATGTTCCTGACCTTAAGGTGACGCCATTAATGGCTGTGCAGTTTGTAAATGCGGCGTGGTACGAGGTGCGCCGGTCGACAATCCGAAACTGTTTCCTCAAAGGGGGCTTTGTTCCCCCTGTACCTGCTGATGACGATCTCTGCGACGACGGCACATTGCTCGAAGATGATGAAGTTACTGACGGGATTCGAAGCCTATGGCAACAAGCAACGGACTCAAACCTCGTGGACCGCGAGGTGTCTTTGGAAGACTACATCAACAGTGACGACCATGTGCTGGCCACAGAAGAGTTTACCGACGAAGCCATCGTTAATGAGGTTCGTGAATTGCGTGATGGGAATGTGAACGACGCTTCATCAGACGAAGACGACGACGCATCACCCCGTTTCGTGCGCTGCTGCTCTGCGCGCTCTCGACGCGCTGTAGGACTTCGTTGTGGATCGCGGCCTACCCGTTGAGTACGCGGCAATCCTCGACGCCCTTGAGCGCGAGGTTGTAGTGCGCACAAACAATCAGAAGCAAGCGAAAATAACAAGCTATTTTCAATAAATGCTGGTTTCCAAAGTGAACTCTGGTACAGTCTGCTTTATCTCAGCGGATAGACAATGCGGCGCGGCTATTTTTAGCCCAGCCCGCGGTTAGCGATATAATCCGTATAACGATCAAATTTACGATAACCGTCAATATCGCTGTACGGGGGTTTGACTGTACCGCGCTAATTCTGATAGTCCCATGCTGGTCCTATGTGGTCATAAGTGTCGAGCAAATGCAGGTTGGGGACCATTTCTCGCTGTCTCCTGAAGAAAAGGAACAATTTATTCTGCTGTGCTGTCTTGTAGTTTACATTTCTTCAGTCCACTTCAGTTGCCGCCTTTTCTGCCTCTATGTGCATGCGTTCAACACTGGTTTCCCAGTTTTACAGCGTCGAATATAGATGGCGAAACAGTCAACTAGAGAGCAGGAGAAACGAGAGACACAGTGAAACACGCCGAAACTGGAAGTTTCATGCATGAACTGTTGTGAACTGGTAAACGAGTACGTTCAATAATGAACTAATTCATTCAATTTATCCTCATGATTCGTCACAGTCGTTCAGTTTGAACCGTTCATTCACGAGCGACACATGGCTAAGTTGTAGCCACTGTTGATGGAACAGAAGATCGTCACATGCTTTCCATCAATTGCAGTGGTGGAATAACACGTCGAATTGAATTTTTCAGCGACTTTAAGCCAGTGTTCAGGTTCAAACGGCAGTGTTACATATGTGGAAAATGCAAGAGAAGTAAATTTCACTGACACAACAAATAACAGAATATTTGCTTGTGCCCCACAGCCTTCACTATTGGGCACGCGTCTCATATATGATGCTGTGGATGGTGCTGACTCCGATACGGTGTTGGTAGTGGAGGGACCTCATTGACTCCCGCCCGCGAGTCGCGCAACAGCGCTGTAAAGCGAGCTTCACCTAAAGCACGCATGCGTTATGTGAAGCCGACTTGCGGACTTAATGACTGCGGTGCCTCTGACAGTGTACATTGACGAACTGTCGCTTCGGGAAATAGAAGCTGATGTTATCAGGCAGAGCTGGAAGCGCGTTAGGAAAGCATCGACAAATTTTTCCAGCCTACTAGGGCTTAGTAAAGGTTATTTTGAAGCGAAATCCGTTTTTTCGGACTGCTTCATTATTCGGTCTTTAGCGCGAAATTTATTTCGGCAATTGCCATTGCATTAAGAGTGGGATTATGTGCTATACTGAGAAAGATGACCACGGGGAACCCATTTCCGCAAAGAAAACGTTAGGTTGCCTTGGGAAATTTCGGAGTTCAATTCAAGAAATTAACTTTCCGTCAATTGAAATGAAATTAAAATGTTACCAATATGTGGCAAAAGTTATTGGCAGAAAAAAATCTCTTGACCGCATATCTCTCCGGGGCCTACGTTTTTTACTATGAATTTCTATCATGGTTGGTGGACCACCCTGTATGAGGAGTAAAGATAATTTTCATCAGTGTCACTCAGCTGAACTGTGTTCATAACCTTTTAATATAGTGCTTCTTATTGACCAGATTTCCAAATGCCAATTAATATTTGAACTGAGATTGGGATTTAACACTTACTTATATCTGTTTTGCTAAAAGGAGTACTTGTAACAGATTCATTATCATATCACATACTAACATTTGTAAAGAAGGACTTCAGGGCTGACTTCAAGTATTGCAACCCTTAATCTGGGTTCAGAGTTAACCCTGTAGCATTGGTGTGGGCAATAATACTCCAAATGGCTAAATAATTTATTGTGTAAGTTCTCTGTTACTGTAATTGAGATGTACTTTTGTAAAGTACTTTTGGCAGCCCTGCAAATTGAAACTGGCTTCAGTGTACACGACAAACGCATCGTAACATTTAATTGAAATATAATGTAAGAGCAGAAGCAACATTTTGTCACAACTCAAACTACAGCCTTCTTTTTTTATTGTCTAGGGATTGAGGAAACAGAGCAGGACTTCGTGCCCTCTGATGTTTTGACATGCTTGATAGAGTTGTAAAAGCTGCAACAGGATAAACAAGAGATGTATAAACAGTTTTGTCTTTCCCTTTTAACAAGAAAGTTATATTTTACCATTTGTGCACTTTTGTGCTCTGTGTTGATGAAAAGATTACAGGAACAATAATGCTGCAGATAGATCCAACAATGACCTGTCATCTTGATGAAGATGAGAACTTTTCTTCACTTCTGCTAAGTGAGACAAAAGGAACGTACAGCTCGAAGCAGAGTTAACTGGAACACCACTTCGACTGGCGGAGCAAGACGGGAGCCACCCTGGCGGCCTTTAGCAGAAATAAAGGGAGAGGGCGTTTCGACATTTCCATTCCAGTCGGAGGGGTGTTCGCTGTGGTGTGCCGAACAGTGCCCAGTCAAGCTGGCGTTATCAAAGCTGCGTACTGACCATTTCCGTCGAATAGCCACTGCGAAAACCAAACTGGTTAGGGCACAGAATATTGCTTATGTGGCACTTTTTCAATGAGCTGGACAGATACATATCTTCCTATAAATGCTTTAAGCAGTACAGCACCTTCCTTGGCACTTGGTGACAAGAGATGGAACAGCTGGACATGATAGTAAGCAGTGTAAAATACTAGACTGCTTCAATCTTGAGTGGTTTTAAACTTATGAGGAGACCACAACAAGCTTGAAATGATCTCCTCTGCTGCTTATAGTAGTAGTTTGAGATGTGAAAATTGCACAGCCCTAGTGAACGAGTGTTTTTACGTATCAACTTTTTGTTCAATGGTCTTGCCATGTCATGGAAGCACGTCTGTGCACATGGCTTGCATATTCCTATGTTAACGATATTGTGAAACATATTCAGACCTTGCATTTGTTTTGTAATCCGGTATGGGAGGTTATACTCAGTGACAAGTTAAGTCCTACATTTCAACTCTGCCCCCAAGTTTTCAAGTCGCCTGAGACTGGTCGGCTCGGGTGCAGAATGCAGCAGCCAAGTCAGGATATTGTACATGCACGTCTTTTACACTCCTGCTTCTTCACTGACCATGCTGCTCACATGTTCGTTGTAAATGATGTTCTTAATGCAAGTCCATATATTGGAGTACAAACAATTAAAAATTAGTGCGAGAAAAAAAAAAAACTTAGTACTAATGTCTCGCATGCTACCGCACATACTCCCATGTGCTACTGCATATGTAGTCTCTTGTAGATTACATTTTTTTGTATAACATTTACGAAAGTTATGATTTTGAGGAATGGTCAGAGTATGGAGCTTCTGGTTCCCAGCATTGCAGAATCAATTCAGTTTTCATTTGCCTGCTGACCAAATGGCCTACTGTGCAGACAGGCCCATGTGCACAGTGTTGATAGCAAAGTGCATACTGTCGCAAGCTTTGCTGATAGCAAAGCAAAATAGTTACCAAAAATGTTATTTTAGTATCTGGCAATACAATGTTTTTGGCATGACAACTTATGACCATATTATCATTTGCTTGTGGAGGCATCCGTGGCAATAACTTGTTTTACAAGGATCCCTGTGAACAGAACCATATTTGCCTAAGCAGTGGATACTGACCATCGATGGTCAGTATCCACTGCTTAGGCAAATATGGTTCTTCCTCCAAAGGTTGTGAACAGCTCCGGCTTCACAACTCATGAATTTTCATTCAGAACTCGGTTGAGTCAACTTAGGTACTTAATCACTTGGTGGACATATATTGCAGAAAACTGATACGTCCGTTCAGCCACAGGTTAAACAGAGAGCTGGACTACTGTGCGTACAACGCTACAAAGTTTTTGCAATGAAAATTTGCTTCAATGGACTGTGCACGTAAAACATAGGTGGAGGAGTCCATGTTGAGAAGGGCGTTCTCGACAGGCTGCACTCGCACTGCTGTGGGGCACCGACAAAATTTGCGTGGAGTCTGCTGCGCAACCTTTTTTCTGAGGAGGAACTGCGTGGGAAGTTCCTGTTCGGCAGAGGATGTAACACCAGTAAGGATGGACCCGTAAAAGAAGCACTTGACCCAGTGCGGGTGAATGCACTTATTGGTACGTACATTTGTGAGCCTCGAGTCTGTCAGATGTGCCACATTCTTGTTGCACTCCTCTGTATTGTAGCGTAATCCATGCCCCCCAGCCATGACCATTCACGTTTTGATTTGACACAGGGCTGCTTGCATTTGGATTGCTATACAAACTGGTACATTGACCGACTAGTACGACACTATGCTTGCTACTTTTGGTGTTCATAAAAATACATGCCGCAAGAATGAAGTAAGGCAACGATTGGAAGGCACGCTATGCATTCCAGACCATCGTTTCCCACTCGTTATTATTAATTTGTTAATACTGAGTATCACATCTGTTGCGTTATCTGCAGTCACTCATAAGCATGGTCATTTTTTTGCAGGTTATGTTTGCAGCAAGTATGACACGACCGTGGTCTGGATTAGGAACAGCCTATGTTCAATGGTATCCAGAGAAATAAAGTAGTCGAGAAATTCATCGTCATTCCTGTTTCCTGAGTATGAAATGGCCGGAAGTGGGTAACAGCATTGGCGCCAGTGTTTTCCAATGTGATCAGGTTATTTTTCGTGTTTAGAATGAGAGTTTCCCCTTAGCTTTTACATGTAGCAGGATTATCATCAGAAACTACCGAGAAACTTATCAGAAGCTCAACTAATTGCATCACAAATTAATCAGAAACACACAAAAAAATTTGCAGAAACACATCATAAACTCACAAGAATTTCAATCATCACACAGTCATCAGAAACTTCGTGGCCAATTTTAAACAGAAATGCATCAGAAACTCATCAGAAAATTCATAAATTCGGATGTGCAAGATGTCAAAATACTTTGACTTTACATCAGAAACTCATGAAGAATTCATGATGAAGGGGCTGCTCGGTGTATGGCTTCTGCTTTCAGATGGAACAAACCAATAAAAAAAAATTGCGAGGAAAGAAGTATGCCACCTTCGGTCGCCATCGACCAAGCAAGACAAGTCAATAAAGGTGGTTGTTATTCACTCCATGTGATTGTGTTCATGTTAAGCAGAGTTGTGCGTAACACATTACTAGTAATTATGTTACTAGTAATCAATTACTTTTTCAGTAATTTTTTAATGTAATCAATTACTGAGTCATTGGTTACCGCAAATTGTAATCGAATTACTTAATAATAATAATAATAATAATAATAATAATTTATTTTCCACTCTAAATACAGTTGCAAACTACTACAGGACCGTCTAAGCCGAAAGACTTGTGACACTGGGCCTGAGGCAGTCTAGCGACATTCGCAGAATAATTCATTCACAGACATTCACTGAATAATTCAAGGGAAGTTTAAACAGCCAGTAAAGAAAACAATTCTGTTCATCCACTACTGGCAATAATACTGCTTACGTAATTGTTTTTTCAGCCTGAACCTTGAATTGATTAGCAAAAATACGGGAGTGAGTTGGTTAAAGAGACGCGGAACGTAACACATTCTTCGGCAAAATCCGTATTTCGTAAAGGAAAAAGGTACAGTAAATTTAAAAGGTTGATTTCGTGTAGGGCGGGTAACCTCCGCTGAGAATTTGAAACGTGAGAGCCAAAAGTGCTTAAGAACAGTGCAGTATTTAAAAAGGTTAGCAAAAGAAGGGAACTGAAGATCACGAAACAGATCACCTGAATAACCTGCAAGACAGTTTTTGTATGCTACACTTTTCAAACAGCTACGCAAGATAGAATTAATTTTTGTTCTCCACGATTCGCTACAATGGCCAAACAGAGTTATCCCATACCGTAGAACGCTATACCCCAGTGCGTCCAAGATAGACCTACGAACTTGTGGTGGAGTTGAACATCGTAGTGAGAAGAGAACACAGGAGGTCTGTCTTAGGCGTTTACATACAAAAGACAAATGCGAGTTCCATGTCATGTCTGCGTCGAAATGTAGCCCTAGGTATTTCAAAGTATTGACATACTTCAACGGCTCTGATCCATACAACGTAAATGAACATTCATCATCAGTTTGCTTCGAAGGACAGTGGAAGCATATAAACTGCGTTTTCTCAGAGTTAAGTTCTATACCACTATCGGAAAACCAATTGCATACATTGTGTGCGTCATGTTTTAATAGACTAACAGCTTCGCATTGTGATCTATGAATTGACAACAAAAGGGTGTCATCTGCATACTGGAATATTTTGCAGTTATGTACAACGTCAGACAGATTATTAACATAAAAATTAAATAGCAACGGTGCAAGTACAGACCCTTGTGGAACCCCCACATTTACTGGGGTAACATCACTATACACTCCACAGACAAAAACCACTTGTGTGCGATTGCTTAAGAAGTTCTTTAACCAGAAAAACAAACGTCCTCTGTATCCGTATGCATACAACCTATTTAAAAGAATATCATGAATTATAGAGTCGAATGCTCGGGAAAGATCTAGAGATAGGGCTAGAGCTGCCTGTCGCCTATCTAAAGCATCGTAAATCGCATCAGTAAAGTCCTCCAATAGTGCCAGTGTGCCACGTCCTTCAATAAATCCAAACTGATTGCCAGAAAACAGGTTGTAGGCCATCGCAAATTCGTTCATCACTGAAAAAACGTATTTTTCCATTATCACCGCTAGGACCGGTAAGATGGATATAGGCCGATAGTTCTTCACGTCGTCCCGTTTGCCTTTTTTAAATATGGGTCTAATAACGGCTCTTTTTAATTTGTCAGGTACAACACCTGAAGCAAATACACCATTAAGTATGGAAAGGAGAACATATTTAATAGTATGAACATTACGCTTGATATCAATTGAACGAATACCGTCGCAACCGGGGGCCCTGGTATTAGAAAGGTTTGAAACAAGGCGTAGCAAATCCGTCTCGTCCATATCGGGAAACCCACACGTGTCACTGTTTGAAAAAACAGGAAGACCTCTTCCAAAAGCGTTAGGTTGTTCTTGAATATTACTGAAGTACTCACTCTACTTATTGTACTTATTGAACTTGGAAAATTACTGAGTAATTGATTACTTCTTTGACTTCTGTCAACAATGGCAACCCTTTTCAGCAAGCCAATCTGTTCTTCTGTTTCACCGCCAGTTCGACTGAAGCAATGACGCAGAGGTCACTGTGACGGCCGTCTCTAGTCCACACGTGTTATACACATGCGTTATTACCACAGTAATATGATACAACCGCGATATGATGATGTAATATTACAACCGCGATCTACTAGAGCAACAGTAAAATAGGTGACTGTATTGATAAATTGTGTGGCTGAACATAACAACAGTAACAAAACGAAGCCGAAGTTTCGATGTTGTTTTAAATGTATGTATAAATCTCTAATAAACGTGTGTATGTGTTTTGTATGTTGCTTTCAAATGTATTTGTGAATTTCACTTATCATGTATGTTGGTGTCACATATTAGAATTTGCAACAAGAGCTGCATGCTTGCATTCACTGCAGGCTTGTTGGCTTTGCTATGGCCCACAATTTAAAAGTAACGGGAAAAGTAATGCTTTACATTTTTAATCGCTAACGTATTATATTTTTGATGAAGTAATTTGTAACTGTAAAGAATTACTTTTCGTGCAGCAGTAACAGTAATCAATTACTTTTTTCGAGTAACGTGTACAACTCTGACGTTAAGTCAACTGTTTGGATCTGATTGTACCAGCTAGCTTCCTTGTAGTGTAACATGTATGTGACCGCATGGAGGACAACGAGGAGGAATTAGCTAGTCTGGGGTAAAAGCTCTTACACTGGCATAGCTGGTCAAAAAGAAAATGTGGGTCATACATCACATAAAACACAAATAGCCGGGCACTGTCGTCTGCTACGAAGCTGGGCTGTAGCTGCGAGTTTTCGTACAGCGTGGAGTATTGTTCGTACGCGCTGTCCCACATTCTTCTGGTTCTTGTGACGGTAATGGCGTGTAACGCGAGTCTGGCGGCCTTTATGGAGCTCGTTGATTCGGACTCAGAAGACGAGTGTTATGAATCGCGCTTGGTTTGTGCTACAATCGAAGTTCTCGAGAGGCATGAACGCTGTCGAATTCCTCTGTATTATGAAACTGTCGTGGCGAGGTACATGGAATTCGAGTACAAACGTTTGTTCCGACTGTCTTCATGCCGTGTCCAGCAACTTGCCGACATGTACGAGGCCTCTGAGTTCTACCCGTCGAGCAGGGGCCAGATTTCGAAGACCGACGTCGCAGCCATTTCACGATGTCGTCTGCTTCCACACTTTTTCAACCACGTACGGGAAGGTGCAGAGGTTTTTGAGTTCAACGTGAAACTGGGGCAGAGGGAACTACGAAAAGAGCGCGGGCGGGGCAAGAGTGCGCCGAGGAGGGAATGAAAAGGTGCTGCACCCTCCAAACCGGTTTGCTGGGTGCAAGGAGGTGCAAGCGAAAAGAACGCACCTAGTAACCGATTCGTCCAGGCTCGGTACTCTCGTTCCCAGCCCACCGCAAAGAGCCACATGGCCACATCCTGCGGGGAACTATTTTGAGACGCGGGAGCCAAAAGCCTTCGCTGCTCTGGCTGCTCTGAGGCTGTCGACCAATCAGAGATGATTTATTTTGAAAGTTTGAATCTGAAGGGTTTGTATCGCAAAAGTTAGAGCAGGTACTGAACCATCTTCCTCCGAAAATGAACCTTCATTGAATGAATAATTCCCTGGTCTAGTGGTTGAAGCATACTCGTGGCGTTCGCTGGTAACAGTTGCAGCTTTATGTTTGCTAGTGGTGGTGATAAAGTTGCAGGGTGTGCTGAACACCGATCGAGAAGCAGACGTACGTGTCTGTTCTTGAGCCGAAGCTTGACGTCCCAGGCACGAAGAAATTCCACGAAGATCTGCGACGTCATCCATGCTTTCGCTGAGCTCTTGTAGTGCACGGGGAGGGACTTTACGTTCTTGAACGCTCGCGGTTTCTTTGACCTGCCGACCACGAGGGCCGGTAGCTTTTCGCTGCCATTCGCGTTGCAGCACAACAGAACCGTGACACGGTCTTTGCTGACTTTTCCACCAGCGCTTCTGTTACCTTGCAGGTTGTGAGTCTTGTTTGGCAGCTGCTTATAGAAGACTGCCGTTTCATCACAATTGAAAACGTCCTTTGGTGCATATCCTTCAAAAATGGAAGCACTTCTTTCCACTCAGCGACTGTTGCATCGTCAACCGCATTTTCTTCTCTGCATATTCTGTGGAACGATATTCCATTGCGTAGTTTGAACCGTTCAAACCACCCGTTCGAAGCTTTGAAGTCTTCATGCCCCAGCTTCAACGCGAGTTCCAAGGCCTTCTCTTTCATCAGTGGGCCGCACATGGGGATGTTCATTGCGCGTGCTTGACAAAACCACTTCAACAGCACCGTATCAATGTCCTCGTAGGGGGATGCCCTCATTCTACGTCTCTTTCCATTGCACCCACCTGCAGGGGCGGATTTAAAGGGGGGGGGGGGGCGGTCGCCCCCCCCCCCCCCATACGGTCGTGTTCCCTATGTACAAACCCTATCCCTGGACGATGCTGCGCCGCAAAGCACGAAATTTCCTTAAGACCCCCCCCATGACAGACCCTCAAATCCGCCCCTGCCCACCGGCAACAGCGTCTTCGACAGTTGCTCGCTTCTTGACTATGCCGGACTGCCACTTCAGAAACTCCAAGCTTCTTCGCAATGTCCTTGCGCTTCAGTGTTCCGGCGTCCACGTCGTGAAGCAGCTGCTGTCTTTCGATGACCGTCAGCACTTTTCTCTTCGACATGCTTGCAATGCCACACTTACGAAGCATGAAGCAACATGTAGGGCGATAAATTATCTAAAGTTCATTCATTAAATTTCTTGATTAGGGATATTTGGGAAGGAGCGGGATAGCGGAATTGGAGACAATTCTTCAGTTAAAAGCTAACAATTAACAATTAAAAGCCATTCCATGTGTTAAAAATCGTGAAACGAGCGTGTGCTGTGGAATATCTATGCCGAATTTTCCTATGCAAACGATTCAGGACAGTTTTTCTTTTTTTTTTTTCAACATCGAATGGCATTTTAAGGAGGATCGTCTACGATCCCGCGTTTGGTTGAAATCCCCCAAAGTACACAGACTTTTCATGATCTCCTTCCCGTAATTTCTATACAAAATCCTCACGACGACTTCACTGTCGTCTGCAAATGTTGGGTGAAATGAGTCACACGAAACGTGTACGGTGCGTGTGCATGTGCTCTCACGTAGTACAATGAAGGTTGTACAAAAACAGGAAATCTACGTCGACTAAAATTTTATACAGGGTGTTTCAAAAAACGTGTCATTCGGACTTTATAAAAAAACGGGGCGACAGAAAAATACGGGGTAAAGGGCACTTGTGTGGCAATTGAATTTGCCATCTTGCAAAAATATTTTCATTTGATTTTAATTAGAATAAATTGAATTTCTTTAATTGAACTCCAAAATTTCCCAAGTCAACCTAACGTTTTTTTTACAGAATTAGAGAGCCCGCAGCGAACTTAGTCAGATCCACTAAAAAATCCGCTCGATATTGCAAATGGAACTGCCCAAAAAAAGTCCCGAAACTGAGGCTTCAAAGTTTCGGGTATTCAACGGCGCACCAAATCAGACGCAAATATTCGTGGAGAGGAGGACATGCTCCTGCCCCCATGAAAGACAGAAGGTCGAAAAAACACAGGGCGTGAAAAAAGAGGCGGAATCATTTTTGTTTGCCGCTTATCAACGTATGGTGGAATGTCACCTGCCTTGTTATCTGCGCGTCTTGTGCTGCACGCCGGTCCGGCGATAAACTGTTCTAGCTTCATGGGGGCAGGAGCATGTCCTGCCCTCCGCGCATTTTTCCGACTGATTTGGTGCGCTGTTGAATACCCGAAACTCTGAAGCCTCAACTTCGGGACTTTTTTTGGGCAGTTCCATTTGCAATATCGAGCGGATTTCTTGGTGGATCTGACTAAGTTCGCTACGGGCTCTCTAATTCTGTAAAAAAAACGTTAGGTTGACTTGGGAAATTTTGGAGTTCAATTAAAGAAATTCAATTTATTTTAATTAAAATCAAATGAAAATATTTTTGCAAGATGGCAAATGCAGTTGCCACACAAGTGCCGTTTACCCCGTATTTTTCCGTCGCCCCGTTTTTTTATAAAGTCCGAATGACACGTTTTTTGAAACACCCTGTATATATCTGGATGTCACCACATGTAGTTTCCATCCAAAAGTAGGACTAGGCAAGGTTGTTTGGTGGTTGTTGTTGGTAGGTTGTTGGCATGTTCACGAACAGCTGAAAGTGAACGGCAAAATTTAGCTGCTCCTGTGCCACATTGCGCAAAAACTAATCGCTGAAGTACATCGAATGATTCAGCAATGGAAAGATGTACAACATAAGATGTAAATTTCTGAGCAAGCACAATGTTGTCGTAGTAGTCTTCAAAATCTCTGAAGGTCCACCCTTTTGTTAGACTTCAGAAACTGTGTACTGCCAAAGTACGAGGGGTGTTTAAGTCAAACCGGGACTTCCTGTCTCCTGAGTGTACAAATGTGATGATCCCAGTGTACAAATGTGTACAAATGTGATGTGTGTGTCTCCTGAGTGTACTTCTTTTTCGTCATTTTCACACGCGACAGGCCTCCGCGCTCACCACGTAGTGGTCCGAAGTTTGTGCAAAACAGAAGACACGTGCTGGACAAGATGGATGACAGCGAGGTGAGCGAGCACATCGAACAGCGAATTGTCATGAAGTTTCTCGTGAATGAAGGCGTAAAGTTATCCGAAATTCACAGAAGACTTCAGGCTCAGTATGGCCACGACGCATTTAGCCGCAGCAAAGCGTTTGAGTGGTGCAAACGGTTCCGAGACGGCAATACATCAGTGCAGGGAGATACCGGCCGGGGCGGCTCAGAGCTGAGTGTCAGAGTTCCTGAGAACATCCACGGTTTTCTGTGACAAGGCTGGCGTTGTTCATGTTGATTTTCTGCCCAGTGGTACATCCATCAATAGTGCATATTGCTGCCGGGTTCTCAGGGATGTGCATAAAGCGCTGAAGCAAAAGCTGCCGGGCCTTATCACCAAAGGAGTTCTCCTCCTACAGGACAATGCACGGCCACATACCGCGCATCTCACGACACGTACCTTACAGGAACTTGGCTGGGAGTTGCTGCCACATCCCCCTTACAGTCCAGACCTCGCCCCCAGCGATTTACATCTCTTCGGGCCACTGAAGGCGTTCCTTGGGGGCCACCACTTCAGCTGCGACGACGAGGTCAAGAATGCGGTCCGATCATGGCTGCTACGCGCCGGTAAGGATTTCTACGCTGCTGGCATCCAAGCCCTCGTGGAACGCTGGGACAAGTGCATTAGTGCAGCAGGAGATTACGTTGACAAAATAAAACTAATTTCTCGCCTGCAAGTTCATTTTACTTTTGCGAAATATGAAAAGTCCCGGTTTGACTTGAACACCCCTAGTATATGCTGGATCTGCTCTGCTGTACATTCCACAGTCATCACTTTGAGCCCATTCCCATTTATCCCATGCTGCTATGGATGGTGAAACTGCTAGTACATCTCCCGTCAACCTTAATAATAACACTGGAAAAAATTGTTTCATTTCCGAGCGCGGTAAATCACCCTGGTGGCACTGGGGAAATGTTAAGTGAACAAAATCCGACAAAACCAACAGCATAATTTTGTACAATTATCACTTCCTTGTGGCCCCTAGTGTTGCTGTAATCGCGCTTGGCCATGCGACAATATTTTTTTCGGTGTCATTAAGGTTGACTGGGGCTGAACCTATGTAATATATATATATAATATTTGTAATAATATATACATGTCTTTATGGTTTCCACTAGGGGCATTGGCACTTTCGTGCACACTAGTGACACAGAGTTTTTTTCTAGGTGTCTCGGGATTTCGCTGATCAAGTTGCTGATCCGATACATCATCTCTGGCTCCTCTTTCATAAAATCGATCGCTGCAATGCAGCTGGTATGCGCTAACTTCCACCGGTCTTCCTTCGGTGCTTCCATGTATGTATCCCAATTCCAGAGCTTGACCTGACGTACTCCCAAACCTGGTGGGGTGTCCTCCGCTTTGACAATATATTGGGCTCCTTGGGCTTCGTGAGAGATACTCCATAGTGTGTTGAAATTGGTCTTAAGGTCCCTGAGCATTGGCCCCAGCCTTTGACCTGGGTGGAATACTGTATTCCGGAGCTCCCTGCAACGGCACTATCTGTCCGCATACGAGCAGATGTGCAGAAGGTGGAAGTGGTCCCAGCCTTCGAGGTTGATGCTGTGTAATTTGTTGACAGTGTTGTTAATGGCCGCCTCTCTTGAGGAAAAATAGTTTTCACAGAATACGAATGGTCTGAGGTGCCCTTCTCTGCCGTGGAAGCTGATGAAGAAGCATTCATTACTTGTTCATGACTTCCGCAATTCATCCAGGATGTCAAGCACGATGTGAATGCCTTCGGGAGTGATAACGTCATGGAGGAATCGGAACGTGACATTTCTTGCTGTTCGAATACTTCTGAGCCAAAAGAATCTCCTGCAATCGATCCGATTCTCCTTTGATGTTGTCGCAAAGCAAGGTTTCCATGATTGTTAGAAGACTTATCCAACTCCCCGGTAAATTCATAATGCTCATAAATATCTGCATCATGTTTGAAGTTATGAATGGAATGAGGCCCACCAGCATTTCCATGCAAACCATTCCCATCAGGTTGTGTTGTTGAATCATCACTCGTGTCAGGCACGAGAGCTTCAAAGGTCATCGTCAAAGGCTGCTATATTATCCCTAGCACACAGTATTCTGAACCATCTTATATATACTATGGGTATGCATATAACATTCCACAACATGCTTGAGATGTTTTGATGGTACGGCATGTCTATTTCAACACCTTGGATGCGCGCCACTTACAAGCGCTCGCTTCCGCATGTCACTTACAACCCACCCACACTATACCACCGCTCCAATTTTCATACTGGGAACTTGTCTGGCCTTCTGCCCACCCTCATCTACTTTGACTACTGCTGTACTACTATAATACTATAGTAATAACTATAGTGATGACCCTACCTGTTGCAAGAAACAGCAGTGTGAGGTTCAAGCGCTCGTCGAGTCGTATGCAATCACGCATGTTGGTGTCCTCCTTCTGAATATGAGGTCCTATCATGTGTAATAAGTAGAATCTTGATCTCTCGTGGTGACATGTGGTATTCGTATCAAAAGAAATGAAATATAAAAATTGACTCAAGAAAATAGATAGTGATTGTTCATTTTCCGTAACTCTAGCTCATAACGCTTTTGAGTTTTGTTTTTGGTCAACGTTGCCGAAATTCGCGAGATGTGTCAAAATGCCCAAGCAGGTGCTTTCCACGCGAGTCGAGTGGCAGTGCTGTAAAGCGAGCTTCACTTAAAGCATGCAGGCGTAAGGTGAAGCTGACTTACGGAATGATGGCACCTGCTAAAGTGTCATAGGCTTTCGCTCATCTCGTGTAGGTGACAGGTCTTGTGTGCTTTGAACTTTATCCATTCTCCATATCGCTTTGTGAGCGCTACGGATGATGCCGGCGATACGGGAAAGTCCACACCCTTTGCAGATGTGATAGCCGTCTCTTTCCAGCATTCCTGACTTCGGCTCCTTGGCTTTTGTCAGTACCTTGCGCTATGAGGAAAGACGATAAGCAGTAGGATTGGTTATAAACGTGTCTCGACAAGAAAACTTTCACAAAGCCTGACATTCGTTAGCCTGTACTGCTGAATGTCATGCCCAATCTGTCGTCCCTGCTATTATCAAAAGCATTAATGTAGCACAGCATCAGTGAAAATGAGCGAATTGAGACATCACATGTGTTGAATACATTGCAGGCAAAGTCCAAAGCATACGTTCATGCTGACATGCATAGTTCAAGTTATATTGCGACCCCATGTACATTTCTAGCAGATTTTTTTGTTAGAATGGTGCTGTGAAGCTGAGGGAAGCACGAGGGAAAAAATTGAAGCTCATTTTTGCGCAGTTACAGTAATTATGTGACAAATCAACGTTCATTTTTGTGGACATTGGGACAAATTACTCTGTCCAAACCAGGTTCAAAGATGATCAGCGTTTTTGTAGCTGGGCCTTAGAGTCCCAAAGTCTGTCACAATGAACACAAATATTCGGCTTCTCCAGTTTTCAAAATTTAACACTGATGCAACCTAGTTCTCCTTCCCTTTGTGCCCAACTCATTACTACGCCTAATTACACACAATTTTGCACTCTAGGATATGCTGAATTGCCAGAAAACAAATTTGTACTTTGCCTTGTGTTCCCGTAAACCTGTGTCTGTAGAAGAGACGTCATTTTGACGAGCCACAACAAAACTGATAGCAGAGCACTTCAGTCTGATCCTGACAACATAATGGTGTAAAACTTGGTCTATGGAATTAAACATTAATAAATGTAAACACATGAAAGTAACATGTAAGGATAGTTCAACTGAAATATACTACAGTTGAACCTCTCAATAACGTACGTCGCTTTAACGAAATCCTCTGTGTAACGAAGCACGAGCGCGTCCCCATAGACGCCAATGTATTTTTGAGCTCGATTTAACGAAATACGTTCGTTATGTCACCTCTATTAAACGAAGTCCCTGGGCTCTTCTGCACGTGTCTTTCCCCTTCACCACGAAGAAAATGAGGAGAAACTTTCCCTCTCCTTACGAGAGTTTTCGTTGGTTACTTCGGTTGTCACGTGCTGGAGGCACGAACGTGGCGACATGTGCGTCGCCTCTGCCGGTAATCCGTACGCCGAGGCTGTTTCAAAACTGGCGCGAGGGTCTCTTCGCACCCGTTTTCGGACAAGAAAACACGCATTGCTGACATTTTTTGCTGACATCTCGCGAAGTCTAACCTGCTTGTGTTGATGACGACGACAGTACGTTGAGGTTTTGTGCCTTTTCATTACTTGTTTTTGTTCGCGCCGCTAATGCTGACGGTGGTAAAATGGGCATGATGCCGTGTGCCGTTCAAGGTTCCATCGGCGCAGACGTCTACGTGACATGTACCCATTTCTCGTTTTTTTTCGACGGTGTACTATTGTTCTTTCCGGACATCATGAGTGCAAGTGAACCAACCAAGAAACTTCGATACGCGAGCGTGTAGGAGAAAGCAGTCGAGGTTCATCCGGAGTTATGAAGGTTATGAACGCTCAGAGCGACATTGTGCACAAATTTCGAGTTACCTAGCATTATGTAATGAATAAAGCTTGATATTTTGTGCCCTTCTTACCTTAGTACCTGTTTCATGACAAATGACGTTTTGCGGAACGCGCGGCGCTGGTAGTGCTGCGGCCATCTTTGTTTAACTTGGCGTGTTCCATTTAACGAATATCTCGATTTAACGAAACAAAGAGTCGGCATTTACAAATTCGTTATATAGAGGCTCAACCGTACCACTGATATCACCCACCTTCAATCCGTAAACCATTACCTTGCAGTTCACCTTACAAGCAATCTGACATGGAAGCACAATGTAGAATTTATTACGGATAAAGCAAACGCACTGTTGGCTACATACGATGAAACTAACAGATGGCACCAACTGACCACAGCCGTACTGCAAGCTTTTGTCCAGTGAAACATAACCTACAGTTTCTGGATCTCAGACTTAAGGTTTCATGCCTGTTTCTCTTTCACCAAATCTACCATTATAGTGTCTACCTAAAATCATTATTACTGTTGCCTCCTACATATACAGGGTGCTTCACATAAGGTGATAAAAATTCTAACTGGGGACGTACTTGCAGGAGTATTACCTTCTGGAACCTTTTGCCGCCATTGAGGAGGCTTTTGACAATTTTTAATTGCAGAATTTTTTTTTTTCAAATTCAACTTTGAAAATTGCCAAGTGAAGCTCATTTTTTAAAAGAAATATGAAGTCCTCCATGGATAACAGCAGACCCAACAAAAACTGTGCACGGTATCGCAACAAACATACTCGAAAAAAATTAGTAAAAATTGTGCTCAGACTGAGACCTCCCATTTGTGGGTCTCGGGAGGATACCCCCACTGCGAAGAGAACGAAGCCCGAGACAGGGAAGAAAGGCACAACACACACAAATTTCTCTGATACAGCAAACTTTAATGGACGACAAACCCCTATATACTTAAAACCTCACAAGCGGGGGGACGCTGCCGATCAAGCTGCCCTTAATCATGAAATGACTGAATCAACCGTGCACAGGCTGAGAAGTCAAGGGAAGGACAAGAAAGGACAACTGGATTTTGTACCCTGCCTAGTTCCTTTGGTGCAGCGAACAATGTCAAGAAAGTTTTCTAGCTTATATCGTTACAAACAGTGTATGTAGCCTTTCCTCTAAAGGCTCCTGACCTCAGACCATCATTAAAGGGATAAGCTTCGTAGTTAAAAAGGTGCGTGTGCATGCGCACAGAACTTACACACACACAAACAAAGAAACACAAACAAACAATGTATTCCAT
Source organism: Ornithodoros turicata (assembly GCF_037126465.1). Classification (NCBI taxonomy): domain Eukaryota; kingdom Metazoa; phylum Arthropoda; class Arachnida; order Ixodida; family Argasidae; genus Ornithodoros; species Ornithodoros turicata. The sequence goes on along the minus strand of NC_088201.1, from coordinate 88,241,028 downwards.
AAGAACGGAGAGATGAAGTTCAAAATGGCCTGATGGCCTTTCTCAGATTCAGCCACCCAGGGAACTTCCACTTTTATTACAAGTAAGCTATGAAATGATTCTGTAAGGCCACGCAAATATGCTTCTCATCGTCCCTCGCTGCTGAAGTATATATGATACGCACTGAGAAAATAAAAATTCTTCCATTTGCATATGTGAAACAATAGGGAGTTTTATAGAATCATTCAGACTGGGGTCATTCGGAATATCATTCAGTCATAGTCATATCAATTCAGTCAGATATTTATTTATTTGTTTGTTTCACAGTGCGTCAAGGGCCCCAAAGGGGCATTACATGACTGAGTGAAAGCACAACACATGTATACACAAGGGAGAAAATGCAGAACATCGGGAAAAGAAACAATAAGCATGTTATGGCAAAGACAGGAAGACAATAGAATGCAATTACAATGTGGCAAGTAAAGTAACAAAAAGCATCAGGCTTGGATTACAGCGTAAGAGCATAAGCTACGCAAAGGAGATGGTAAAATGATTATCAATTGCACGTTTAAATGATGCAGGATCAGTATGTGAGACGATCTCGGACGGGAGGTCGTTCCAAAGGCGAATCGAGCGGGGCAGAAATGACTTGTGTAAATAAGCGTGTCGGCAAAGAGGGCGTTTTAACTTGTGTGCGTGGTCAAGCCGACCTGAAATGTAGGTAGCGACACTAAGTAGGTCACTCCCTAAAACAGGGGAATGAAAGATTTTGTGAAACGGCGATAAGGAAGCTATTTTCCGGCGGTGCGAAAAAGTAGGGAGTTCGACATCCCTTTTCAACAAGGAGACACTGCTGAATGGCGAATAATCGTCACAGATGAAACGCACCGCTGCGTTTTGTATTGGCTCGAGAGCTTGGGAGAGGGCAACCTGATAAGGGTCCCAGATCGGTGAGGCGTACTCTAACTTTGTTCTTACGAAGGTAGTATAAGCCATCTTTTTTACCATAGGATTAGAGGAACGGAGGAGCCTACGCAAGTACCCTAAGGTTCGATTGGCCTCGTAAACAATATGGGAGATGTGCGTAGACCAGGACAAGTCGCTCGTGAAATATAAGCCGAGGTACTTCTACGTGGTGACACGTTCTAAAGAGGATGTTCCGATTGCATATGTAAAAACTGAAGGATGGCGTCGGCAAAAAGACAGAACTTTACTCTTGCCGACGTTAATGGGAAGCTGCCAAGTGGTACACCAGAAGGATACCAGGTTGAGATCGTGTTGGAGTTCGACAGCATCGGATGGGTTCAAAATAGTCCGATAAACAACACAATCATCGGCGAACAGTCGTATTTTGGAAGTAATACCAAGGGGGAGGTCATTCACGTATTTAAGAAAGAGGAGTGGCCCGATGACAGAGCCTTGTGGGATGCCAGAGGAAACTGGAAGAAGCGACGAATGCGAAGAATTGGCGATTACATACTGGCTCCTATCTAAATGAAAGCTTTTTATCCATGCCAGTACGTAAGGATCAAGTTTAAGGTGCGATAGCTTGGCATAAAGTTTACTATGTGGTACCTTATTGAAGGCCTTGGCCAGATCCAGGAAAACACCATCAATCTGTAGACCGGAGTCAAGGCCTGACAATATGTCGTCGGATAAGCCAGCAAGCTGGGTCTCATACGAATGACCCCTTCGAAATCCATGCTGGTGCGGAAAGAAAAAGGAGTTCGTTTCCAAAAACGCTGTCAACTGAGAGAGGATAACGTGCTCAAGGAATTTACAGGGAATACTTGTGAGCAATATCTGTCGGTAATTACACGGATTCGTCTTAACGCCCGCGTTGTAAACCGGTATAACATTGCCAATACGCCAGTCGGTGGGAATATCAGCGGTGGCTAAAGACTGGGTTAAGATAAAGTATAAAAGTTCAGCCGTAACATATTTTGTTTTTCAGCATTTTGGAATTGATACCGTCATGTCCGCAAGATGAGCTGAGCTTAAGACTGTCGATTAACTTAACGATGCCATTGTATGTTAAATCGATCCTACTCATTATGGGGAGGCCAGGTTCAAGGATTGGGGGCACAATCTCGACAGAGACATCAGAAAAAACGGAAGCGAAATAGGTGTTTAGTACAGTAGCGCAATCCTGAGGTTGGACTTCTGTGCCGGTAGGGCTCTCAATACGTAGGGTATGGGTCTGTGCGGGGTGTAAAACTTGCCAAAATTTTCTGGGGTTATCGCGTAACATGAAGGGTAGTGTGTACTGGTAAAACGAGTGTTTGCTTGACTTGAGATGGGTCCGGAATTCAAACTCCGCCAAATAGTAATTACTCCACGAGTGTTCATTATTCGATCTCATAGCTTTCCTGTATAACCTCTGCTTCTTGTTCCGAAGACGTCTTAAACAGTCGTTGAACCAAGGGACAGAATGAGTCTCCCTAACTAACAGTCTCGGAATGTGGGTATCCTCTAGTTCCGCTAGCTTATTTTTGAAAAGACACCAATTCTCTTCAACAGTTCTGGACTGAAATGAACAAGCGAACTCTTCCCAGAACACCGAAAGTTCTGCGTTTATTGCATCGTAATTTCCTTTCGTGTAGTTTTTAATAATTTTCCTACGGGAACAGGGACGCACAACATTCGTAGGAAGAATTGTGGTCACTCTGACCACGAAAAACAGATAAAGAAGGCCCAGCACCGCGTAACGTGGTTAGAACAAGCTCGACTATGTTCGAGGAATTACCTGAAACTCGGGTAGGTTTTGTGACCAGTTGCTCAAGGTGGAAAGTGCAACACAAATCAGCAAATTTCCGCTCCTCTGGGGAGCAATGTGTTTGTAACCCTTCATCCCATCTGATGTTAGGAAAATTAAAATCACCGAAAAGGAGCAGGTCATGCGATGCATAATTGGAAACAATGTGGCTAGGTGCTATCACGGTCCATTGATACTCTCTCTGGTCACGAAACTCCGCCGGAGAACAATAGGTCAGTTTGCCTAGGGAGAACCGCCGCCGCGCGGAGGCGCGCGCGTCGCTACTTGGGGAGAAAACGCCAGCTGATACGGGTAAATGCCTCTTCTTTTGCCTGCGTTTTGACCAGTGTAGACGCTTCTTCCTGATATCCACGTGCATCCTTAGACTGTGAATAGATTTCGGCTAATCTATGCATGCCGCAGACGTGTTGTATCCCAGCGTGTCGCTCGGGATATGATAATTCTGGTGAAAAGGTATCGTTTTTCGCGTTGCCGACTGATGCCATCAAGCGAGACAAGTGGAAACGTTCGATACCTCAGAAAGAGAACTCGCGTTTCAGCTTTGAGTCAAAGTCGACACGTGTGTGCGAGAAGCACTTTGACACATCCGACATTGTCAGAGCGGACGAATTCCTTGTGACACGCGAAGCTCTGAATGACACCGCAAGCAAAGAGAAGGTCACCATGCCTCGCGACAGGTCAAAGCTGAGTCCTGAGGCCGTGCCACGAATTTTTGACGGGTGTCCGCAATACTAGAAAACCCCAAAGCCTAAAAGTCGCGCAACGACGAGGCTGCCAGCAGCGAAACCGTTCTCGAAAAGAAAACGGATGAGTAGTGGTGGTAGAAGCTCGGCGCCTCTCATTGGCGTTGGAACAGGAGAACTCTGCGTTCGTGACAGACAGCTAGGCGCATCAGAGTAGAATGTGCGTTACTATTCATAGAAGCCCTTTGAAACTTCTCTGTTGTAATATACTGCAATGCAGCCAACAAGAGGCCATAATAACACGCATTCATTAATTTATCTTTTCTAGCCCTCAGTAAAACTTGCAACAATTCCTGTCGGACTGATTCACATGTGTGCATAAAAGCAGAACTTGACCGAATAAAGCGGAAGCTGTGGGACACACAATAGAAGCAGTACACCCTGGTGAGAAAGTTGGCACAAGTCTGTGCAACCTTCAAGGTGTCACATGTACCTCTCACACACACACACATACATACATACATACACATACATACATACACACACACACACACACACACACACACACACACACACACACACACACACATACACACATACACACATACACACATACATACATACATACATACATACATACATACGGGTCCTAGCGTTGGATGCAGTTCGCACTAAATCCAGAAAACGACTGAAGAGCTTAATTTTTTTTAGATGTCGGCTGCACTTCTTTGCCCGCAAAAAAAAAGAAAAAAAGAAAAACAAGCTTAACCTGGCTACACCCAGATCACGCCCTGTTGCAGGTGGCAGGAAAGATTCACCACTGTCGGTGAACAGTGCAAATAAGTCTGGCCATCCAAGGCCGTAAGGCATTTGGTCATTTCATGAGTGGCCCTGGAACATTGTTTTTGCCGATTATCATAATTGCAGTCACTCACGGTCATTGATGTTCTGTGATATAAAGTCCTCATTGCCAGTGCCGCTGATTGTGATCACTGTTGTTTCGCGAATCATAAAATGTAGTTAATTAAAGCCTCCATGGTGTGGGAAACACGTTGCAATAGCAGTGTTGTGGAGTTCTGCTACCTAAAATAGTAAATCTGCAATAAATGATGATTGAGTTCATTGCTGTAGCGCAGGTGGAGTCTTCATTTTTTCAGACATCAAACGCGATCGAAACACTTACAGTAAAGCGTGTCGATGAGATAACTGCCTAAACACAGCGTTTTTAGAGACAAAGCGCCGCTGCAAATTCGCGATCAGTCTCATTTGGATGTCGGTATGTGAAAGCCATTTCTCGCTTAAAGTTCTCCTCCGGCCGCAGCCGATTATACTGCTCAGAGAGCGATATATCGCTGCACACCCGTGCACATGTAAAATAAAACAAAATTCAAAAACGTTGAACAACATTATTTGAACATCAGTTGCCTCAGAACATCAGTTCTTCCATACGGCTACGATGCGCCAGACGCGACCGTCACCACCTGCTGCTTATGCGCGCGCCGCCGCGGGGCAGCTCTGGTCCCTAGGCTAACTTTCCGGCGGAGTTTCGTGACCAGAGAAAGTATCAAAGGACCGTGGTGCTATGTGAAAATTATCAACAAAGTCAAGAAGGTCAGGCGGTCGATAGCAAACACCGACGATGACATTGCGAGACGTGGCGTAGAACAGCCCAACATGCTTCAAGATTACAGGGAATACTTAGAAATTGTGGAGAAAGAGTACTGCAAAAACCTAACAAGACACCACCACCTCTCCGTTCACTACGGTCTCGTCGGAAAATAGTATAGCTAGGAAGAATCTCTTCGTCGTGGGTCATAGGACCAAGCCATGTCTCTGTCAGCGCGACAATGTGGGCATTAGTATTATCTACTAGAGACAGCAATTCTTCAACTTTATTAACAACACTACGAATATTGCCGTACAAGATGGAGAGGTCGGGCCTGTGACGTCACTGGCAAGAGGTTGTGGCAAGACGGGTTTGAGATCGGGTGACAGGAGGAACGGAAGGTGAAACAGGCGGCGGATTACCAGTGGCGTTGCTGTAGGACGACCCAGGGACCACCAGATGTTCGAATGCGGGGTGCAAACCGATTAGTGGCTGTCGCTCTTTGTTTGTTTCGTGCCAAGTGTAAGCTTTGTCGTCAACAAAAAGTTTATCATAAACCAAGCGTACTCGTTTGCCCTGTTCTTTTTCTTCACGGGCGCTGGCCATTAAGTTCCTCCGAGCGTGTCGCACTCGCAGCGGAAAATCCTCACTAATAGAGTAACTAGCGAATAGGAACTAGCTTCCAACTGTCAATTTCAACCTTCTCTGTGTAGTTGACAAGTTTCAGAATGACGGGGCAGGATTTCCCGTGCTGCTTCTTTCCAAGTCGATGGACGCACGCAATACTCGTGGGATTAACATTCTTAGAAGATCTTCTTCTTAATGAAGGATAGGAGGTCACCTTGGGACTCTGCGGCGGGTTCATTTACACCAAAGATCAACAAGTTGTTCTGTCGGGAACGAGCCTCGAGATTCTCGACTTGAATTGATAGGGAGGCAACTTTGCGTTCAAGAGATAACATTTTTTTCAGATGTATCCTTTACGGTTGCTCTCAGCGGTTCAAGGTTTTTTTTCTGCAGAGCAGAAACCAAAGCACAAAGCAAAACCCAAAATTTGTTTATGTCTTGTAGTGTGTTAGTCTATCTGGGTATTTATCAACAGCTGCTGACCTCTCCGGATCTGAGAGTTTACCCTCATGAGATACAACTTCACCCAAAAACTGTGTGTCTGAATGAACTGACTTATTGATCTCAAGTTTGAAGTCAGTTTTCTAGTATGGACGTGGATTGGTCAGGAACATCGAGATGTTAATCTATTGTGGAAATATACATAGATGCAGATGTCATCGAAATAGACAATTATAACATCGTTCCACTTGAGAGAATTAAATGCTCTCTTCATTACTACATGCCAAGTTATGGGAGTGTCAGTTGGATGGAGGGGCATCTGAATGAATTTGTAAAGACCATCTGGTGTTATGACAGCTGTCTTATGTTGATCTGATTTCCTTATTTTTATGTTTAAATAATCTTTTGTTATGTCCACTGTAGAAAAATATTTCCCTTTGCTCACTCTTCAACAGTATCATCTGTTGGAATTAGAGGAGACAGGAAGCAGTAGTCCGTTTGTCTCGGTTACCAGATTCCAACTGGCCCGAGGATGTTTATTTACTCGAGCCACGGGGCAGGTGCTGGATGTCAGGGACTGGCGATGCGGCTGCTACAGGGCTCCCCCCCTAGCGACCTGACGGGGGCAGGGAGCGAAAACTGGCAAGCTTGCGTGCCCAGGATACGTGGCGTGGTCGAGGAATCGGGTGACTTGGGTGGAGAGGTGGAGCTGTGCGGTTGTCCACGGAAGAGGGTGCCGTCGATTTGTGGCTGCTGGGAAGGGGCGAGCTGAGGGACACGTCGAGGAACGCCGGCTTCAGGCGATGGACGGAGACTGTGTCCTGCCGGCCGTTAATAAGGAGGGTGAAGTGGTGGGTGGTTCTGGTGGTCACAGGGAAGGGGCCGGAATACGCAGGCTGCAGCGGCTTTCTGACGGCATCGCATCGCACAAACACGTGAGAACACGTATCCAGGTCGGGGTGTCGGTAGGTCGGACCGGACCGGGCAGGCGAGCGGGGTGGCACCGGGCGCAACGAAGACATAACACGGCGAAGTCGGGATACGTAGTCCTGTTGTGCGTCGGGTTGCGGGTCTTCTGGGACGGACAAAAATTCACCGGGAAGTCGGAGCGTTGTGCCATAAACCAGCTCGGCGACGGTACAGTGAAGGTCGGATCGGAGGGCTGTGCGTATTCCAAGAAGGGCAACGGGGAGTACTTCGGGCCAGGGTGTATCAGGAGTGGCACGCAAGGCGATCTTGAGCTGTCGGTGTAGTCTCTCGACGAGCCCATTCGAAGCAGGATGATAAGCTGTTGTACGAATACGTTTGGCGCCCAATGCGTTCGTGAAAGCGGCGAAGAGGGCAGACTCGAACTGCCGACCTCTGTCGGTCGTGATGATGGATGGTGCGCCGAAACGGGAGATCCAGGTGTTGATAAGAGCCGATGAGACTGTTGGAGCAGTGGAGTCAACAATGGGCACCGCTTCCGGCCAGCGGGTGAAACGGTCAACGGCCGTCAAGATGTAGTTGAAACCCTGGGAATGCGGAAGTGGACCGACCAAGTCGATGTGAACATGGTCAAAACGGGCGTCAGGTGGCAGAAAAGGTGCTGGCGACAGACGGGTGTGGCGCTGGGTCTTGGTTCTCTGGCACGGCAAGCATGTGCGCACCCAGTGCTTGATATCAGCATGCATATTCGGCCAGACGTATCGGGTGCCTATGAGCTTTTGTGTGCCTCGGACGCCGGGGTGGGAGAGAGCGTGAAAGTGATCAAAAATGGGACGGCGTAATGCGAGGGGGACGAAAGGTCGTGGCGAGCCCTGTGAAGTGTCGCAAATCACGGCGGCCGTCGCCCCGGGGAGGTGAACATCTTCAAGCTTGAGGCTGTTGGACGCGGGCTTCGTGCGCAGTACGGCCAGCTCTTCATCAGATGACTGAGCAGTGACAAGAAGGTCCAGAGACAGAACGGCTGAGGACTGCGCTGTAGTGGGTGTGATCAGGGTGGATATTCTACTGAGAGCATCGGCCACGGGGTTGTTGACGCCGCTCACGTGCTGTATGTCACTGGTGAATTCTGAGATGAAGGCCAGGTGCCGGATTTCTCGAGGTGTATATCCGGTACCAGAAGATGAGAGAGCATGAGTAAGCGGCTTGTGATCCGTATATATGGTGAATGATCGTCCTTCCAAGAAGTGCCGGAAGTGCTTCACTGCTAGGAATATGGCCAGGAGCTCGCGTCCAAATGTGCTATAGCGCGTCTCTGCAGGTTTGAACTTGCGCGAGAAGAAAGCGATGGGCTGCCAAGCAGAAGAAACTCGCTGCTGCAGGACGGCGCCGGCAGCACTGCTCGAAGCGTCCACCATGATGCAAGTAGGTGCATCGTGCCGGGGATGGACAAGAAGAGTGGCGGCGGCGATGTCTTGCCGGATTTTGTCGAAGGCGGCGATAGAGTCGTCGGACCATGGTAGCGTGGCGGCGTCGCGTTTTCGGGAAGAGAGTAGAGCTTCCAACGGGGCCAGTGTGGCAGCACAAGATCGTATAAAGCGCCGATAGAAGTTGGCGAAACCAAGGAAACGTCTCAACTGTTTGACGGACGTGGGACGGGGGAAATCCTTGATGGCGGCGACTTTAGAGGGCAGAGGAAGGATGCCGTGCTGGTTAACGCGGTGACCCAGGAAGTCAAGCTCCGGGACGCCGAATTCACTTTTCGCGGCGTTGATTACAATGCCGTAATCTTGTAGGCGAGCGAAGAGGGTTCGTAAGTGCTCGGCGTGCTCTTCTGGGGTGGCGCTGGCAACCAGAATATCGTCCATGTAGGCATAGACGAACGGGAGGCCAAAGGTGACAGAGTTAATAAACCGTTGAAATGTCTGGGCTGCATTACGCAAGCCGAACGGCATACGCAGGAACTCGTAGAGGCCAAAGGGTGTAATGATGGCGGTCTTCGGAATATCGTCTTCCGCCATGGGTATTTGGTGGTAGGCGCGCACCAGGTCGATTTTAGAGAAAACGGTGGCGCCTTCGATGTTAGCGGTGAAGTCTAAGATGTTAGGGATGGGGTATCGGTCGGGCACCGTAGCGCGGTTTAAGGCACGGTAATCACCGCAAGGGCGCCAGTCTCCCGTCTTCTTGGGCACCATATGGAGTGGGGATGCCCAGCTGCTGCTTGACGGTCGGATAATGCCAAGCTCGAGCATATGCTCGAATTCAGCCTTAGCGATGGAGAACTTTTCGGGAGCCAAGCGACGCGGGCGAAAGTGAACGGGCGGGCCTTGAGTGACAACGTGGTGTACGACATCGTGCTTGACCGGGCGAGTCCAGTCGGGGGGCTTGGTGAGCTCAGGGAAGTCTTCCAGAATATGGGAGTAGGGCGACGCCGGCGCACAGTAAGAAAGGCTGTGGCAGGGTGGAATGCGATGCCGGATGCCGTGAACCTGAAGATGGGTGGTGGCGTCGATAAGGCATTTCCGAGCGACGTCAACGAGGAGTCCGAAGTGCGTGAGAAAGTCAGCACCAATTATGGCCTGGGAGACATCGGCTACGTGAAAAATCCATCGGAAGTCTCGTCGTAGGCCCAGGTTCAAAGTGAGGGACTGCTGGCCAAATACCGGGATGGTGGTGGAGTTGGCGGCGCGTAGGGTGAAACACGGTTGTCGGCTGCGATGGGCTTTGCTAGCGGGCATAACGCTGACATCGGCACCGGTATCTATGAGAAAGCGTCTGCCTGACACACGGTCTACAACGTAGAAAAGGCGACTTTCGAGTTGACCCGGTGCACTTGTCGCCATTAGTGACTGGGCGGGGCGTTTCCCGACCACGAGCAGGGTTGGAAATAGTGCCGGGCCTCGGCGCCAAACCGCTGGTGGTACCAGCACATGCCGTTGGACCGAGGGCTTGGGCTGCGCCGGCCGCGGGGGGTGAGCGATCGTCGGCGGAAGCGCCGGGGGCTTGGCGAACGGCTCCGCGCTGCCAGTGTCGCGACAAGGTGGGTTAGGTTGTTCACCTGCTGCGTCAAGCTTTCAATGGCGGCCATGTGCTGAGAGGTGTCTTGCGTTGGTGCGGGGGTAGACACTTGCGAAACGGCTGAAGGTGTGGGCTCTGGGAAAGGAGGGTGTGGTGTCTCCACATGCATTACGGAGGGTGATGGAATAGCAACCTCCATTACAGCATCGGCGAGGGTGGCGAGTTCGTCCGTTGAAAGGTTTGTCGTAGTGGCTAGGACCATCTGCACATTTCTCGGAAGTCTTTGCAGAAAGAGTTCTCTGAGGAAGCTGTCACTTGTGGAAGCAGCTCCGTCACCGAGCAATAGACGATTTCAGAAATTGCATGGATGGCCCACCAGAGAGCGCCGTGGTGCGAAAGCCCCGCTGCACCTTGGGATTTAGTTTTCATGAGTCAGAGAGAAGAAGAGCGCAAACGGTTTTGGTTTTCTTTCTCCTTCACCTCCCACACCTTCGAGCAACAGGCAGACGAGCACGAATGTAAACCATTTCCCACGACGCATTGCGCGATGCGCTGACTTGGGCAACTGAGGGCCCCCGTGCGGAGCACAAGGGCAATATCTGAAATCGCCTATTGCTTCATGCACCGTAACAGCTGCGTGGGGCGTCTGTCCCCGAGCTCCTCCGCAGACAGAAGCTGCTGAAGACGTGCGCGGTCGGAGCAGGTCGTTCGCTTGAGAAGTGCGGACTTCAGCTTGTCGTACGGGCAATCCGCGGGTGGTGAAGCGATGACATCATAGACCTCGTCGGCGGCGGATGGAGAGAGCGCTGCGATGACGTAATAGAATTCCGTGGTCTGGGCTGTGATGCCGGACAGATGAAATTGGGCCTCGGCCTGAATAAACCAGGTGGCTGGGTTCCGGTCCCAAAACGGTGGAAGTTTAACGCTAACGGCGGTCACGGAAGTGGGCTGTTGTACCATGCTGGGGGTACCGGGAGTCGTGGTGACGTGGCCGTCCCCTGTAGACATGGTGAATAGCGTGGAACGTCGAACGTCCGGGTCACCAATTGTTGGAATTAGAGGAGACAGGAAGCAGTAGTCCGTTTGTCTCGGTTACCAGATTCCAACTGGCCCGAGGATGTTTATTTACTCGAGCCACGGGGCGGGTGCTGGATGTCAGGGACTGGCGATGCGGCTGCTACACATCAATCCAAGGCATGTTATACACTGTTTTGACAGTTTTTCCATTTAACTTTCGATGGTCTTCAGCAACTACGTGGTGTTGACGGGTGGAACAGGTCCAGCACAGTATTATTCGCAACATGTTTACGAGCTTCACTTCTTTGAGGCTCTCATATAGAAACTGCAACCAATATCACAATACCACCCTTATATGGGCCACTCAATACACATGCACACACAGATGGTTTCTTTTGCCCTGTTACTTTGTTATCCACATCGTATCAGAGCAAAAGAAACTATGTATGTGTCTCGAGTGACTTACATGAAGGTGATAGTGTCATTTGGATTGCTCTTTTGTTTGTAAGTGTTTCTATTAAATTTTTCTTAATATCAGTTAGCGTGTGAATTTCTATCTCCCGTAAAATTTCAATCTCCCGTCACTCCCCTGAAATGCCTGCTTTGGGTGCTTGATGACATATTTCAACCATCCTTTTCGATTTGAGGAACTGCCATCTTTATAATACACGACCATAACACTCGTACCTAGCCCCAGCGCCGCTGATTTAGTTCTGCAAAGTGGCCGCCACACGTTTGTGACGCTGAATAAGGGCCCCTCGGCCGCCGCCGCATGCCATGCGGATACCATTGTTGCCATCATTTGCATTTGCTTTTGGCTGGTTTTCACACGGTGGGTGGTGTTTCTTTCCAGTTCATGGTTTGTCAGACGAGAGACGTGATTGTGTACTACACCGTCCCGCTTTGCAAGCTGAAGAAAGCAGTGTCGGACCCAAGTATTTCCTTCCACAAGTTCCACTCAAATGCTGTCTTACGGGAGAAGTGTCTCGAAATACATTGCGGGGTCCTGACCCAAGTAACTGCATTATGATTCATTTCATATACGGTGTAGCTCACGGATGGCAGTGTGTACCATAAATAGTTTTATCTATAATAGCTCAGTACCTTTTACGCATCTTTCTCTGAACGAGCAAATAATAAGCCATTGTCTCCGACAGACTACTGGAGGAGGAGGAGGAGGAGTGTCGTTGGGAGGAACCCGAGAGGTCTGCCTGCCTGATCAGGCGGCATGTTTCTCGGGAGGGGAAAGGTGGTGGAGAGGAGGAGAGGAAAGGGTGAAGTGGAAGACCGAGCGGAATCCGCTCGGGGGGAGGACAGCTGCGTCCATGGGCCGACTTCAGGGGAACTGTGCCGGCATACGCCTATTACACATCTGAGGGAAACCCAGGAAAAACCCCAGACGGCACAGCCGGCCCGCGGATTCGAACCGCGGACCTCCCAGTCTCCAAGCGCACGCGTTACCGCTGCGCCACCGGAGCTGGTGACAGACTACTCGACAGCATGTTCTCGGCATTTCAAGGCCGAAGACTTTAACATCAGCGCAAAGTGCAAAATTCTCAGATGTGGCACTGTGCCACGGTACCTACAGTGTTGGAAGAATACACCAAAAACAAGCAACCTGCAATGACTGCTCCGCGACGTCGTCTCACTAGGCATCCAGTGGAAGCTCTGAGTAAAAGGAGGTTGTCTTCTTCAGCCAGCAAGCAGGACGTCCCATCCCCTGACGTTGCCCGGCCAACATTGCCTCCAGGAGGTGATGATATACTGGCGATGTTAGTGATCACGAAGTTTACGCGTCCTTGCATCTCCCACGAGTGCAAAGGGAACGCAAAAAAGACACCACAAGGTAGCGTCACAGAAAAGCCATCATCAAGAAAAGTTCTCAAAGTGGCATCTATCCGAACAGCATAATGAAGGTTAGCAGAGCATTGTACAGTGTTGCCAAACTTTCAGAAGAGTAATCCGCCAGAAACGCACTGCAATTCCACCAGAATCTGCTAAATATTTATTTATTTATTTATTTATCTACATATACTGCAGCCTCAATGGAGACTATTGCAGGAGTGCCTGAAAGAACTGGTTAGAGGGTAGCTCGCGAGCAGAACCTTCAAGAGCATTCCAATCGTCAACACATCTTGCAAAAAAGCTAAACCTAAAGCAATCAACTCTATGGGAAAATAGAAGGATATTTAACACATGCGCACTTCTTAGAGAGGAAGGACCAGCAAAGGTGAGATAATGATCTTGCGTTCTGATTTATAATAGCGTGAAATGTCCTCATACGAATCGCACGGAATCTAGTCTCGAGTGGACTTAGAGAAAGCCCCGGAAGCGCAGCACTGGGTGAGAACATGGGATGATACCTAGATAAAATAAAGCGCACGACCTTCTTCTCAACAGATTCCAGTTTTATAATGTCGGATCTACGATAGGGTCCCCACACTTCACATGCATATTCTAGAACGGGATGAATAATTGTCTTATATGTCAGCAGTTTAGTTTGTGTTTGCGGACTTCAGTGATCTTCTCAGATATCCAAGTTTCTTCATTGCCTTAGAACAAACATCTATGTGCTCAGACCAAGAAAGCTTAACATTCAAGGTAACCGCTAACTATTTGTAGTAGTTTACTCTGCGTATCGATACCCCATCAATTTTGTACTCATAGTATAACAATGGCGACCCGCGACAAGTGAAACTCATAGTTGTGCATTTACTGAAATTAATGGACATGCCCCATTGTATCACACCACCTTACAATTTTATTAAGAGATTCTTGAAGCAGGATCTGATCGCTGCAAGAATTAACCGTTGTATAAACGACGCAGTCATCAGCGTATAATCTCATCTTTGCTTGTACCCCCTTTACAATATCGTTGATGAATAAAGAAAAAAGCAGTGGCCCCAGAACGGATCCTTGAGGTACTCCAGAAAGAACAGGCGTTTCATTAGACATACAGCCATTGTACAAGACATTCTGCGTGCGGCCAAAAAGGTAACCTTCAATCCACGCAGCGATAACATCGTTGTTAAACAAGCGTCTTAATTTATACATTGGCGTAAGGTAACAGACACGATCAAACGCTTTACTAAAATCTATAAATACAAAATCAGTTTGACTATTAGCATTAATTCCAGAAGCCAAGCTATGAACAAATTCAATGAACTGGGTGACTGTGGAGTATCCTCTACGAACCATGTTGAGACTGAGACAAAAGAGTGTGATTCAAGAAAGCTAGTATATGGTTGCACGGTATGTGTTCAAACATTTTACAGGTACAAGCAGTCAACGATATCGGACGGTAATTTGTAACTTGCTTGCTTATCACCACTCTTAAAAACAGGGATAACAGAAGCCTTCTTCCAAATATTAGGTACTTTGCCAGTACAAAGGGACTTGGTAAATATTATGTGTAAACATTTAGAAACCCATTCAGCATATCTCACTAAGAATGTATTCGGAATCGTGTCGGGGCCACTACTTTTCTTACAGTCTACATTCAATAACTGATTGCAAATGCCAGAAGCTGAGAAAGTAATGTTGCTGATCTCAGGGATCGTAAACTCATCTAAGAAGTCAGGTTCATACCCAAAACCATTCCCTTGGTTAAAAACCGAAGAGAAATATTCATTGAAGTGATTAGCAATTGCATAATCATCTGAACATGGAATGTCACCGACTATGAATGATTTAGGTGATTGCTCCTTGGGAATAATTGAGCGCCAGAACTTCCTCAGGTTAGATCGCAAAAAATTAGACAGAGAAGTGTTAAAGTAAAAATATTTAGCAGCTTGCATTTTACTTTTAAGCTCCTGCACTAAGGAAATAAAAGTGAATAATTCAGCGAACCTCTAATACGCAATCGCCTTAACCTCCCGAGGCGACGCCTAAGATGCAAGATCTCTCGTGTTATCCAAGGTTTTCCAGTAATATGCTTTTTAAACTTTACTGAGACAAAGCGAGAGATACAAGAAGCGACAATCTTCTGAAATTCCTCGTATAAGGTGTTGATATCAGATGTAGTGCTCATTGTTACAAAATTATCTAAGGCAAAGGGGAGCTCATCTATGATCTCCATGTCATCGGCATTGGCGAAATCCAGAACTTGGGTCACCCTTCTCTTAACTGAGGGAACTCTAAGATTGACACGCACTAAAACAGCTTGGTGGTCAGAAAGACCTTCAACGATGTCACAGGTGTAGCCCTTGACAACAATATTAGATGTAAGAAACACCAAGTCCAGGATTGATGACGTACCGAGCTGTGTACGGGTTGGGCAGTTGACAATTTGTAAACACAGTGATCATGACCTTACCGGCGGAAGCAGTTGCCTTGAATTTCTTCTGGTGTGGAAACTGAGGATGACGTCATTCCATCGACTGTCGTTTTGTTTCGGGCTCAAAATGATGAACCCAGGTTTCATCACCTGTCACAATCCTGGACAAGAACGCTTCCCCCTCATCATCAAAATGTTTCAGCAGCTCAGAAGAAATGATCTTTCTGAGAGACAGCGCGGAACCCATCGTGCACACACTTTTGAGTAGTCAAGAGCACGGATAATTGCATCCACACTTCCTTTACTGATTGAGAGCTTCAGCGCCAACTGCCGAATCGTGATTCGTCGGTCCTCGCGAATGAGTGCGTCAGCAAGCTGCGTCTTGTCAGGTGTGACAGCCGTGGATGGCCGCCCCGAATGCTGCAAATCTTGAAGCTCTGCCAAACCGCCTTCTAATGGCCTCACCAGGCGCCCACAGCTCCCCATAGAGCCCACAGTTTGAGATAATTCAGGCAACACTGGACGTACAACCAATGAAAATGCGTCGTGATGCCTTGCAGCCAGCCAATCAGCAACCTCTCCGTTTGGCTCGCCTTTCGGCCGGCCCTGGCTACCATTGACTTCTACTGGTTTTCATACCTGGCACCCGTTATTCCAAAATAACCAAGACATTTTTGATAGGCTAAATATATATTTATTGATGCAACGTAGAGACTCAAATGTTTGACTCATATATTCACCGTGCGTACAGGACTTTTTGTTCGTTGAATAGACTGCAACCAAACCAAGTTCGAACTTGCAAGGCACACACACAGTCTACTTCTGGAGGCGAGCGAAGTTCACGAGTACGTGCGTTTCACAGATGAGCATCATCTTCTCATACTGGCGATGCACCGAAGGTCACACAGTCACGGGAAATACTTTTGTCGTTACGAACACTCTCTTCTTAGTCACTGTATTTGAAAATGCTACAGCGCTCGAAAGTGCTCCTCAGGCGTCAGCTCGCCAAGCATTCCAGTTCCAACCCCGCTAGAATGTCCGTAGGTTGATACTTTATCGGAGATCAGTACATGGCCAGAGTCACTATAACTCACGAACAAACCCGCGAATACACTTCCTCTTTGGTCGTGGTGGTCAACCGACATCGGCAAGCTGCGGAGACGCAGCGACCTTGCTTGGAGCTGCCCGCCTGGCCGACTGCCCGCGAAAAGTGAGCTGTCAGATATTTCGAAACTTTGTCAACCAATCCCGGAGCGCGCAACCTCCTTGGGCCAATGGGCATCCGTCATGATGCCTGACGATGTAATACCACATGACTGTGACGTAATTTTATTTTTCCACTGCCGCGAATGCTGGGAGCTATGGAGGCCTGGCCTCACCCTCTGTGCCCAGTGACTAACCGTACTTCTGTCGACTGCAGATTCTCCGTAAACTGTGCAGAAACGTTTGTGAATGTTCCCAACAGTTTCTTTCTCCGCAGTGAGAAATTCAATGACTACACTCTGCTTGTAACGTACATCACTTACAGACGCCATTTCGAAACACTGCTGCAGCTACGCCATCTGTCTGAAGAAATGCAAAATTTTCACACGCACTCCTGAAGGTTCAAATAATGTGTATCTAAAGTTTCGCATTCCTACCATTACTGTAGGCTGAGAAACAAACTGTCGTGCATTTACTTTCTGGGCGACCCTCGTACATTGCGACCAGGCATAATTATAAGGTATCAACTGGGACAACTGGAAAGCATTTGAAAAGGCAGCCTTCAGTTTAAACTTCTGGAATACTGTGGGAGGCAGCATTGTAGTATGGAATAGCACTGTGGGGCAATTCCTGAGCTAGTTTAACCACTGTAGATGAGCAGCGGCACAGGCGAGCTGGGACGTGGTGAAGGAAAAGGAACCCGAGACTAGGAAGAAGGACAAACAACACATTTTCTAACACGGCAAATCCCTTAACTCCTTCCTTACTGCTGCAAAAGTGGCCATATTTGGATAGTTTGACGTCTATATTTTTTGTGGCTGACAGAGTCATGTCAGAATATGTTGCCAAATAGGAAAATATAGCCAAATGAATGCCCTGTCGAATGATGTAAGTTTCACAAACAAAGCTATTCGTGTATATCCAACATTAATTTTGAAACACAAAAAAAAAAAAATTGTGCAGACAGAATTCTCATGAAGATATGCCTGTATCTTGAAGAAAAATATCATTCTACAAGTTCCAGAATAATACAAAATGCAGCAAACTTTGTCAATCAAGATGGTGTTGCGTACAGTGGTGTTCTACGTATTTGTTGTAGCTCGAGGGACTCTCTTGAAATGGCCCTTTACACTGCTTGTACTGTCATCTTGGTCCACCCTACTGATGCCAAAAAAAAAACACTGAGCATCATATTGATGTCTTACGGAGGATAGATGAGTACTGTCATTGTTTCAGTAAACCCGAAATAACTTTGGCGTACCTGAATTATGCAAACTTACTACGCAGTAAAGGATGGTTTCATATACAGCAACTCAGTCACCCTTGGTGTAAGAATTCTTTAACATGATCGTTTGATACGGCCATTTGGTTTCCACCAATACTTCGCCATAGCATATCCTGCCGCTGACTCAGTGGGTGCTGGCAACTTGTGGTATTTTCAGCGTGATATGTTGCAGGACTTTTGACGAACACCTCGATCATCTGACGACCATTCTTCAATGCTTTAAAGAGGCGGACTTAAAGAAGCATTAAAGCAGTATCCAACAAGGCCAAAAACTGCTGCCGTCTTGTTAAGCAGTGTATGAAAAGCCTTCCTATAAAACATTTCTGCCAAAAGTTTTTTTCACTGCGGCGCACTTTGATTTACAAAATCCGCGGCGAGAGGTTTGAGCGCTCGAACTGTAGACAACCCCTTCTAGTGTGACATCCGTGACTGAGAGCCCTCTCATTCGTTGGTAGAAGGTTCTCAAGGTTCTGCCGAATTAGCCAGGAAGATTCAAGATTCTTGATTTATTCCACGTCAAGATACCAAGCCTGATACAAACCTTGAAATATGCAGTCTGCACTTCAGCGAGAGCAATTGAACCTCTGTATGTAATAAGGGGATAAGTCGAAAAATCCCAAACTGAGAGAAGGGGCCTGATCTGATTGTCCGTTCCATTGACACGCATGCATTTCCCATTTTTTATACTCCTGTAGCGGGCCAATAAATTGCAATACTATCCTAAATTTTCCTTCGCAGGCACGTACTGGTACGTACATGCCATTGATGCAAAAATAGTAAGAAGGGGATAAGTCGACTTATCCCCTTATTGCATACAGAGGTTCAAATATAAACCACTGCTGAACGCTTTTGTCATACGGCAACGATGGAACTGCAGCGGATATTCTCCCGCTCAGTCGGCATGACAATGCAGCTACCGCACGTACACCTAACAAAGACACATCCCCTTACAGTTCGACTCATATGTCGATGTCCACATCAGACGCACACTTCAGACACACCGACTGACGCCCAGACCTTAGCATTCCCAGACCACAGAGAAGCACTGAAACGAGCCAACGCTCAAGTTTTTCTCAGACGGCCCATCCTTTTGCATCCAGGTTCACAAAGATGCGTCAAAATTAGGACTCTGTGCTGTGCTCGTACAAAATGAGGACAAAAGGTATTGTCGAGTTGTTTATCTAAGTCTGGCATTAAATGGGCCACAGGCAAATTATACATAAACAGAATTGGAGGCACTGCCAGTAAAATGGTACTCTTACAATTATGCAGCTCATTGGCAGGAAGTTTGACATCGTTACTGGTCGTCATGCATAGTGCTGGCTTCTCAAATACAAGGAAGGCAAACGCTACTGCAGTGGTCACTGTCCTTGCAAGAATTTACCTTTGACGTTATTTACAAGACAGGCTACACTACGTGCCGGAGTGCCTTTCCAGATCTGTGTCGACGGGCGTATGATTCAGAGTGCTGCAAGCAACAGACACGTCAACTGAAACGTTATCTCGGAAAAGGTCTGGCCATCTGGCCACAATGTGTGTGTACGCGCTCTTTAAAAAGAGGGACCCATTAAAAGTAGACCAGTTCTGCTTTGGGCACCTACGACTTGACTTTGGCTGTCTTCCTTTAGTGTGTATCGCCAGTCTGATACATGGTGTCAGGAGTGGGATGCAGGAGGGGGCGGCGGTAAGGAGCAGCAGTGCTTTTCAGCACGCCTTTCCAATGGAATTCCTTTCGCCACTGATACTGGCGGAAAATGCAGCTGAGAACTGGAAGCGGTTTAAGCAGCGCCTTCTTCCGTATCTAGAAGCTACGGAGACAACAGCAGCACCAAGGTCAAGTAAGCAAAAGGTAGCCATCTTTCTTCATTTCGCGGGCCAGGAGGCCATCGACGTGTTTAGCATGTTCAGGTTAAGCGAAGTGGAACGGCAGAGCTTCGAGGGACTAATGACTAAGTTTGAGGATTATTGCATGCCAGAAAAGAATGAGACGTATGAACAGTAGGCGTTTAGGTACCGCATGCAGTTAAAAGGTGAAATTTTCGAACACTTCCTCAGAGATATACAGTTAAAAGTGCAAACGTGTAACTTCGGAACGTTGCAGGATTCCATGCTACGTGATCAGATAGTATACGGAACTCATGATAAGAAGCTTCGAGAACGCCGCCTGAGGGAGACGGACTTTACTTTGGATGAGACAGAACGAGACGTGGGACAGCCAGGAGGATAAAAAGCAAGAAGCAATAGCGGACAGGAGAAGACAAAGGCCCTAAGTGTGGATTATGTGGCTGGGTTCACGCTCCCAGGAGATGTTCGGCCTATCGTAGAGCATGCAAGAAGTGTGGCAAGAAAAAACATTTTGCAGCCTGTTGTAAACAAAAGCGTGGTTGGCAGCTGCAGGAAGCCGAGAATAATGATGAATTTGAATTTGATATTCTTTTTGTGAGTACCTGTGATGCTGTTTATCGACCAGAGTGGATAGGGGCAGCTCAGGTTGCAGGAACCTGCTAACCTGCTTCCATATTGCTTGTATCGGAAGTTGAGAAGTGATAAGGAGCTGCGGCAAAGTAAAGCTGTTCTCAGAAGCACTGGTGAGGTTCCAGGATAAAAGCTCACCGGACAAATGCGCACACGGGAGTCGTCGAACGCGGACAAAGGCTCACCGCGTCGTGGGAAATTGCTTCTCCTAAGTTTCCACTAGTGACTTCAGTGCATTTTAACGTACAAACTATTTGCTCTCAACTTATTGCTTATGGCTTCAGTCAAGAATACCAGGCCAGTTTAGTGTGGTGGTCAACGGTTTATTGTCCGTAGGCTCCCAGTCTCGAGCTCTTTGTTCGTTGGTGCCACGCACTCAGTCTGTCGTCCTCAGGGTGTCGGAGCGAACCGAAAACCGGAACCGAAAACCGAAAAAAACCCGCTATTTTGGTGCGAACCGGAACCGTATACGTTTTTTTCGCTCAGGAGGGAAACCGAAAAATATATTTAACGGTTTTCGGTCCAAAAAAAAAACTTCGCCGGTTTGTACTACGGATAGGCGAATGAAACAGACGTCGTGTGCTCTGAAGTCATGTCATGGGTACCATATGAGGGTTACGGTTACAGTGGAATGTATGTCGGTATACTATGACCCTTAGGCTCCCTTTGTAATGGTTTATCGTTCGCGCACGCACACAGGCTTAGAGGTACATGTGACACTCTAGCAATGTGCCGTACTGTTCGTTCTAATTTGATCCCCGCAAACTCTCCTCAACTAAACAGCGACCCAAGGGGGCTGCATAACGGCTTCTTTATCGGTAATGTCGCGCAACGCGTCTCTTGTTTGAGAGCAGCTAAGTTGAATACATTTACGTATACGCGAGGGCAAGCCCGTGCGAAGTGGGAACTCTTTTGTGGACAGGACACGAAGAAAATAAAACGGAGCCGTCGAGCGCGTTTGTGAGTGAACGTGTTCCTCGATTTGCGTTGTACTCGTGCGGTGGTGCTTGCTGGCTAGACAGTAGCAACAGATTCAGATGGGACGCGATCGCTCCAACCCAGCAAGAAAGTACTTTACGTATGATATCACGACAAACAAGTCCGTGTGTAGCATGTGCTTCAAGAAAGGAGAAAGCCTATTTGAACAGACAGTAACCTACAGAAACCAGGAGCTACCAATTTCACAGCTGTCTATTAATATTAAATACCATGTATGCGGAATAAACGGGTTTACATTTTGTAACATTGATTTTTTTTTTGTGGGGATAAATATTCCCAGCAGAAGCAGAACCAGTTAAAAACCGGTGTGAACCGTTATTTTTTTGCTCCGGAGCAGAATCGGTACCGGATCGTTTATGATGTAACCGGAACGAAAACCGGAACGAAAAATGTTTCGGTTGGACACCCTGGTCGTCCTTGCGGCTCGCAGGCCCTTTTCTTAGCTTGGTCAGCTGACCGCCCCATCGTCGAAACCCTTCATTGTCTTCACTCCTGACTCCCCCCCCCCCCCCTTGCAAGCTGCGGGTGTCGGCCACGTCGAGTGGCACTTGGCCATGTAGTGGCTCATGTACCAATGGGACCTCAACCGATACATTCCCGGGAGAATCAGCATCACACGGCTAATCAATGTGCTTTAACTCAAAATCCGTACAAAGCTAAACTAACTTACAGCCCTCAGAAAGACAAAGCGGAAAATATCTAGAATACGAACTAACGTTACATCTTTACACGCAAACTCGCCCCCGGCTGCAAGGTTAGTCTTACCCCAGCGTTCAAATGTCAAATGCCCACACGATGGGGAATGCCGCCAGCTCGGGCCTGCAAATATTTCAGTGTAGTGTGTCAAACAGCAGACTGCCTGCCGAAGCTGTGCAGACAAAGACTTTTCCTGCCCCTACTACGCCACAAGACATCTCCTAAGTGATACCCACATGCGCTCAGAACCGCGTTCCTGACAAAACTCAGAACCAGACATGACGTTCCTGTTAAATGCTTGCTATGAATATCTCTCTCACCACGCAAGTCGCCAAGCAGTACCGCGTCGCTAGTTGCTCTTGCCGATTTGTTAGCTTTCTGTGCTGCATTCCTATACCTATCCTCAGGTTCCCGCTTCTCTAGGCCCCCATTTATCCCAACATCGATAGCGACGTAACCATCAAACAGCGCATTGTACTCATCCTGCAATCGAACTCCACCTCCGCCACAATGCTGCACAGCGATGGCACCAGAAAATTGTTTAGAATGTACACATTTATGGCGAACTAAAGGAGTGCCTGTGCATCTGAGACCAGAGTATCGCCCTCCTAATGGACTAAGCGGTATCTCTATCCGTGGCAACGTAACGTCGTTCACGTGACCAGTACGTGGTGGCTCTATACGCCTTTCACTCATGCTGCCTAAATTGTTTTGAATTCGGTCGCAATGCGTGTCCTCAGAGATTGCGCAAATTGATATCTCCGGATTGTCACTGATCAGTCGTCGTAACAATAATCTGATCTGCACTTCATACGCGAGAAGTTATCTACGTTACCGTGATCCCGCTTTCCAACTCGTTCCCAGGCGTCAGAGGAAAATGCGCTCTCCCGCTGCTCCTCTACGAAGTATTCTCCACTTAGGCCTGCTGCGTCTCCGACAGCTATCGGCTCAACGTTCTCAAGATCTAGCTTTTGCACCACGCCTAACATGTCCACCGTGTCCACAGTCATCGTGTCAATTACGCTACCACTGTTACATGCTGTCTGAAAACCAGCATGAACCACCTGACCTTTGAGTCCCAAATTCAACCGCTCCCAGGAAGCTGTCTCTTCCCTCAAACTCTGCAGCCCTACCCGTAATCGATGTATCTCAGCATCTATTTCACCGGCTCTAAACTCTGTGGCCGCATCTACCCCCTCTCGCGTCCTAAACATTGCACTGGTTCTCCCGGAGAAAATCGGTCAAAGGTCGCACTCACTCCTGAGATACGGTATCCACACAAAGACTGCAGTCAGGTGAGAAGATCAACGCCGACAGACGTGGACGAAGAATACTGTCCTGCAGACGATCAGACAGAGACGACGACTTAAGCTTCACTGCTGGAGTGCTGGACTACACCACGGGTCGCCAATTCTGGATGTGCAGGTCCCAGAGAAGGCTCTTCTTGCATCCTGTCGACTGCGCCAGTCAAGAATACCAGGCCAGTTTAGTGTGGTGGTGAACAGTTTATTGTCCGTAGGCTCCCAGTCTCGAGCTTTGTTCGTTGGTGCCACGCACCCAGTCTGTCGTCCTTCCGGCTCGCGGGCCCTTTTTTAGCTCGGTCAGCTGACCGCCCCATCATCGAACCCTTCATCGATTTCACTCCTGACTGCTTCTTTCGCCTTTTATTATTATCCTTATAATTGTGATTTATACACGTCAAAATGGTGGAAGGACAGCGAATGCTGAGATACTCGAAGATAGAAGCTTTTGAAACTCGAAATATTTATTCTGGCCCTTAGAAGGTCGCAGAAGCAGTGCAGCTCCCCACAGACTGTAGTTGCCTGAACAGATCCCGGTGGTCCAGGTACTGCTCGCACAGATGTTTCAGACGCTGCTGCAGGCGAATGGTGTCCCGCCTGGATATCTTTGTCTGAGGGTTCCCAATGCTTATTTAGATTAAAGTCGTCAATGCAATGGCAACATCATCATGGAGGCACTCGATGAGTTTCCAAACGCTCGGGTGTGACTGGCCAACCAGTTTCGCGAAGCCACTGTTCCACGCTTCCGATGCATCGTTCGTGCGGTCCTGGTCGTTTAGTGTCGCATTGAGCACATTCCAGACAGTCGAGGGGAAGTCAGACCTTCTGCGACGCATTCTTGTGAGCAATCCCTCGTGGGCTACTGAGACTGCATGGAAGGTCACACGGACGGACGTCCAGTCCAAATAGTCAAATATGTCCTCCATGCCTTCGGGTGCACTGTTGCGGATCAGCTTCAAGCCTTCGGGGACGAGATGGTGTGGCACAAATGCTAAGGCATCCAACATTCCGCTGTACTTCCTGAACTCTGTGTCGTTCTTGTATCGGTTGATGAGGCCCATGTCGCGCACCTGAGTGAATAGGAAAAATATAAATCTTCTGGCATGCAGTATATGAGTTATGATCTAAGTTATGATCTTGGACATTCCGCAAACAGTGGCCTATTCCGTCTCGCTGCCAATTCCGGGGACGTTTCCTTAGCCTCTGTTCATCAGTGCGGGGAAATGTATGTCATCATTACCTTGCGATGTGTGCTTTGGCACAGATGAAAAAAGCAGCCCCTTGTGATGATGTGTTCGCCGAAGACCTCTTCGAATGCCCTCATGGCTGCCGTTTCGTAGTCTAACCACCACCTCGGGGTCGGGGATGTAACCGCAAGCCTCACATGCATCCTGGACACCCCGGAACAGCTCCTCGTAGAGTGAGAGAAAGCGTATGCGCATGTCACTGCGCCGTCCACGGCAGAACATCGGATAACGTAGAGCTCCTTGAAGATGCGGGGGCAAACTGAGACCGTGTCATCCATGTGTCACGTATGGTTACATGAAGGCACTCTCAGCTGCTCCTGACTCGCAAAGAGTACGACGCGATCCTCATGGCTCGGTTTCCTATCATATCGCAGGAACTGTTGAGGTTGGGGACCTCCGGTTGTAGTCCATTTCCCTTCTTTGTGGTTTGGACTTTGTGGTTCAGCTGGGCCTGGCTTTGGACCTTTGTCGACGGAGATCCCGACGGACAGTGACAAGGCTTCGAATCTTTTCCCAGACAGAAACAGGAGAAGCCCTCAGTGCCCCCACTAGTAACCGGCTTGGGCGTTTATTCGGGCGTTTTTTTTTTTTTTTCAGTTTCCTTCACTTTGCTCCTCATTTTTGTCACATCCACCGCGCCGCCGTCTCCGTCGTGGTTGTGTGCCCGAAAGGACCAGGCTCTAGTTACCTTGAAAGGATAGAGAGAGAAACCTGTGAACGACAACTGTCTGTACACGAGCACCCATATTGCCACAGACTACTAGCAAATCAAGAAAGGAATACTACAAAGGTTACACAGCACTTACGGAGAGATTCGTGGTCACCATTTCAGGTGTTTTTCAGGCTTTAGAGCAATACAGCTCATATGCCCACACTCATCACTAATGGGGGGGGGGGGATGACGTTGGGCCACAGGTCTCTGCTTTCTTTCTGTAAGTAGAAATTCAATCAAATCGTGAGTGATCGTCTGTGCAGGTACATATCATTTATACATGCAATCATACAATGGGCAGAGCCACATTTTTTCATGCACACTTCATTCATTCGTGGCAGTTTGTTTTGTTATAGCTCCTGGGAAAAATAAAGTAAATGAACTAAGAGGAATATGAAAGATTCATTTGGTGGCTGTTTGTGTGCCTTACGCCGCGACAGTCGCCCCTGATTCGCTGGCTTGCAAAGTGTTACGCCTCCGCAGCGCCAGAAAGATCATAAAAGAATAAAAGGAAGTACACATTTACTGGCTTATGGGATTTACTCCGCGACAGGCGCCACTCTTTCATACTGCTACAGGGGCATCAAAACCATTGCTTGGTACGCATTCACGGTGGCTTTTCAGCCACCTTGCTCATGTGCTGGCTTGCGTGCTTGACGCAGCGGTAGGGGCCACTCTTTCGTTCCTACATGCGCGCACCATTCATACTGGAGTGGTTATGACGTTTAGTTCATTAGTTTTCTAGTTTTTTCCACCTGCTTTTTGTAGTTTTATTTTTTTTTCTGTACTACAGCAACACTACTCACTGCATAATTCCAGGAGTGAGTGATGAATGACTATGCTGTAATGACTGGTGATTTCGTGAAGGGTGATTGATGACACTGCATAATTTCAGCAGTGGTGACAATGATGTAATGAGTAATGGTTTATGATGGATCAATAATGATAGGTGACTGTGATGGCATAAGCTGTGACTGAAATGGATAAAGATGGGAAGAATAAAAAAAAAAATGGGAAGGTTAAAGTAAGAGTTAAAAAAATTTTCTGATTATAAAGGAGCAAGAACAACCAAAAACAACATAAAAAAAACACCATTGCCGAAGAGGCGCCAAAATAACCCAAAACCGAAACGGCTGGCTTAACGGAAATAAAGATAAGAAGAAAGGTTAAAAGTTTAAAAATTTTGAATGTGTGGGGGGCTAATCTAAAATTTAATAAACAATGTAGAGGGTCGACCCCCGTTTATCCGGACTTCATTTATCCGGATCCCGCGGTATCCGGACAGAAGGCACGGGAACGGATTTTCCTCCATGTATTTTGTTCTCGTTTATCCGAACTTCAGCTTCCGGACTCGGACAAGAATTCCAGGGAACGAAAGTCGAAAATTCTTGTAATCCAGCTTCAGTTATCCGGACTACCGTGAGTAAGAGGAGACGCTGACCCCCGCTTCGTCACCCTTTTCGCTGTGTTGGGGTTATTCCCGTCACAGGTCAGGGACCTACATTCCTCCGTAGGGGAGACAACTGTGCACGATGACCCCCTTTTCTATTTGTGTGCGTTGGGTCACGTTGACCAGTCGAGTCATTTGGAAATATCTCGAGCAACTGTCCGGTTCTAGAGGGAAAAACTCCAACCCGAGGGCTTGCTGCTTACTGCCCGTTGGCCCATGAAGACATTCCCCTAGCTGAGCTGCGATCCCTGATGCAGAGGCTCACTGCGACTGCCGTAGATGATCCTGCAGTTTCTGACTATGTTGACGTTGATAAGGATGATGACGCGTGTGCAGCTATGACTGATGACGGTGTGATTGCTGCTGTTGCCTCCGATGATGTGCAGCAAGACGGTGTCGATGACGCCAGTGAGAAACAAGGCTCGTCAATTGACACTTTGCGTCCGCACTGACATTCTTCGAGCAGCGCAACAGCGTGGCTCAACTCTATGCAATTAGCAAAAGTTTGCAGGAATCGAGTGCCTACACTACTATGTAACAGCTGTCATTGACGAGATTTCTGTATTTTAATTAAACCTTGCTCTGTAGGATGTTTCTATTCGGTCGTTTCATTTATCCGGATGCCCCGGTATCCGGACGATTTCGCCGGGAACGGCACGCTCCGGATAAACGGGGGTCGACTGTATATTGTATAGAGCTTATATTGCCATCTGATCCAGTTCTTTTTGGAAACCTTTTGGGCATATTGGTGCCCGTTTACAAGGAGCTTGGGTTTCCCCTTGTTCGACGTGATCACTTACATCGTGGCGACGTGTGAGCCTCCACACATTTTCAGCAGACTTCTCCTTTTGTATCAGCGCACACTGTCACCATTGTTCCCTTTCCAAAAACTCTGCGGACCATTCGTCCGGTCAGCGGCCTAGGGTGTCCGCCTTGTTTCAATGTAACATAGTATAACTTCCACAAAAGCGTTGTTCCCCGTGCACTATCAGTAATCCGGTCATTTTGTCATTCCATTGGCTGCACACAAAATGAAAAAGGAACACCACTCCCATGGGTAAGAGTTAAGGAGCACAGCTTTCATTGAAACCTTTCGTTCACTTTCTCAGAAGTCCGCGGGACATCCGACACGTCAGCGACCTGAATTGAAATTAGGAAGAAGAAAAAAAGGAGATTAGGGGCCCTCATGGGTCCAGCTACTCCAGAGCTCTGGGGTAAAGAAAAAAGACGCACAGGAAAGTCAACCTAGGGACATTCGTACGTCCGTATTCCCCCTGGCTATCGCCTGTACAAAAACAACGTTCCTAGGGCAGAAACGCGGTCAGAGTCAGTGAACTCTTCGTGCCATTGATTGCAAAGAAAAGCCATCATGTCTGTGAACATTGCAAAAAATGGCTGTACACTTTGAGATTGTTCCTTTCATGGTTGCATTCCAAGCATTGTATCACTTCCAAGAACCCTGTGGACAATACGCCGTGTTAGCAGCCTATAGGGACATGTTTTCTAGGTGCATCCGCATGTCACGAAGGGCATGATAATAGAATGCGAGAGTGACTAAGTCTTGAACAACTCTTGTGGCTTAGCTGTAACTTGCAAATTGCTAAAGGACATCCAGTGCGAGAGTCCAAAATAACGTCTAAGGAAAAGGAAGAAGAAAAGAGATGGACTCTCAAACAATATTTCCAGTGGAAATGTCCTCTGACGAAACCGTGGTGGTGGTTACGAGTTTTCTGTCACTGCCAGAGCACTTCATAGCTCAGTGTGACTTCAAATCACGGATATCATATCGTTCCAAAAATTTGAGACAAAAAAGGACGCAATATCTACCCCCACCCGCGGGCAACCACAAGTTTATACATCACAATGCCAGGAAAGTAATAAGCACTCAAGACGAGATATTTCCCACGACGTGGTGAGCTTTTGTCCGCGTTCGACAGCTCACGGGTGAGCTTTTGTCCGGTGAGCGTTTGTCCGCGCCCCCAGTGGTGATGCTATCAAGCATCTGGGAGCGGTATCGCTGAAGATCAGGTGCTGAAATAAGGACCAGAACCTAAGTTTCTTCGTAGTGAAGAAGGGGCATGCCACAATTTTAAGTCTCCAAGCCAGCGAGCAATTGGGACTTATTTCCTGTATTCGTCAGGTGACGAAGAAAGCTGATTTGAAGTCTCAGATCATGGCAGGATTCTCAGAGGTGTTCTGTGGGATGTGTCGTGCTCGCCGAGAGTACAGGGTAGTTCTTAGGGAAGGAAGTAGGCCTGTGATACAACCGGCATGACGAGTGCCCATGAACTGAGGGATCCCCTGAAGTCTGAAAGGACTGGTATCATCGCCAAGGTGGACGAGCCTACTGATTAGGTGAGCCCTGTCGTGGTTGACCGCAAGGGAGACGACAAGCTTCGAGTGTGCATGGACGCCTGAAATATTAATTGTGTGAAACGCAAGCATTTTGATATGCCGCTGAAGGAAGACATTGAGGCGGACGTGTCTGGCGCGAGATGCTTTTCTCGGCTCGATGGAAACAGTGGGTTTTATCAAATACAGTTGGACGACGCAAGCTCGGGTGTTTGCACAATCGGGGCCCTTTGGGGGGACAGGTTAGTGAGATTGCCATTTGGAATATCTTCAGCGCCGGAAGATTTTGAAAAAATACTACATGAAGTTCTAGATGGCCTTCAAGGGGCACGTATGTACATTGACAATATTCTAGTATGGGGCTTAGGAAGATAAGACAAGAGGGATTGACGCTTAATGAATTGAAGTGCAAGTGCACTCAGGAAGCGACTTTCCTCGAAGATCGCTTAAATGCATAGATCGAGAAGTTGCCCATCAGAAATAACTTGTTACGACTTAAGTTACCGTGTGAAAAATGTAGCTAAGTTAATAACGAAGTTCTTCAGCCCAAAATGTAACTCGCAGTTGCTGAGTTACTGCAAAAAGAACGAGTTACTTTCAAGTTACTTCGGGCACAAAATAGAACCACGGAGGTATAGCGCGCGTGTGAGCAGTTCAGGTAGACGTTCAATTGCCTGCAGAGGAGCGCAACATGCTTAGATGGTTTTCGTTTATGTCACAGGGGTGACACAAACCCGCCATAGTTGTAACTACTATCAAGCGGGTGCTGTTGGCAAAACTGCCCTCTTGTCCTGGTCGCACGTCATAGAAAACATCATTTTGAGGTCGTGTGACTTTGCTTACATGTCGTTTTGCTGCTTACCGACATACCGTCATAACACCAAGAGATGACCGTATTTTGCCAGCGTAAACTATGCGGTGCTTCTTCCGCAACATGGTAGCCCATTTCACCTTATGGCCAGTTCTCACTTGGCGACGCCCGACGCGGCGTCGTGAGCGGGCGGCGGAAGTAGAGGCGCATTTCCTCCGCCCCGTCAGCGCGCACAATTTTTATGTTCCCACCACAGTGGCCTTCCGTCGTCCAAAGCAGACGAAAACTCAGGGGGCGTGGCCTTTCTGTGTCACCTAATTGGTCGCAAGCTGTCGTTCTCGGCAGCTCTCGCCGACGTCGTGAAAGAAGTTCGACATGGCAGTTTTTTTTTGGCTCGACGTCTCTCCTCTCCCGACTCTGATAATGCACGTCTATTTCCGCCGCCCGCTCACGACGCCGCGTCGGGCGTCGCCAAGTGAGAACTGGCCCTTAGTTCAAGTACATCGCATCGGCTCCGTAAGTCTTAACGCGCGGTCGTCATCACATGTTTGGAAGTTGTCAACATTACGAGGCTTTATGTGTAAAACTGCGCGTTTTACTGTGAGATTATCGGATAAAAATATTACCGTGATCGAAAAACATCCAAAACTTCGTCCAGAAACAACAACCACATTGTTTACAAACGGTTTGGCCGCCGATCATGGGCGCCGCCATCTTTAATGTCACGTGTGCCTTGACGTTTGCTGTGACGTGCGACCAGGACCTGTTAAGGATGCATTACGTTCGCCCAGCACGCTTTCGTCTACGGAGCAATACATTGGATGCCACCCCTGTGGTTTATGTCCAGCAATTCGTATGCTTTGCATCTTGCTCTATATGGGCGCACAATGGTTCAGCTTCATTTCAATGGCAGCGGTTCTTACTTACTGAATAGAATACTCTCATTGATTGAATATCACGTTGTATGGCATAAAACGTAATGAAAGAACCGGAGAGAAAACAAGAAAATATGTGGACGTGAGCGAAAAGTGAATTAAAAGTAACTTGGACCTTAGTTTAAGTTACTTTTGCAAAGTTACCTGTAAAAGGAACGAGTTCCTCTGAAAGTTACCACAGTGCAAAAGTACCAAGTTAAGTTACAAGTTACCCAAAAGTTACCCAAAAAAGGAACTTAGTTGCAGTAACGAGTTACCTCAAACTCTGCATAAATGCCGAAAGAATACAGCCCGACCCTGGACCTGTAGAGGCTATCATCGGTATGCCAGATCCTACGCACAAGAAAGGCGTGCAGCATCTTTTAGGAACTGTGAATTATTTTGGGAAATTCATCCCGAGCGTGTCCGATAAGACGGAAGGTATGCGTCAGTTGGTTCAGAAAGGCATGGTGTTTGAACGGACAGAGGCTCATGATCCAGAATGGAGCCAGCCTAAGTCAGTGCTGACGCAGGCTCCTGTGTTATCATTTTACCATCCAAGGAGAGAGACTAAGGTGTCTACAGATGCTTCGGAGTACGCTTTCGGTGTGGCGATCCTCCAGCTGTATGAGGAGTTTTGCCACCCTGAAGCCTACTCATCTAGAGTGTTAACGGCAGCCGAAAGGCGCTATCCACAGATAGAGAAGGAGGCACTGGGTGTTACCTATAGCTGTGAAAAATTTCATGGTTTTGTGTACGGATACCAGGTGGTTTTGGAGACTGACCACAAACTGCTCATGGCGATATCGAAGAAAAACCAGCCGGTATGCCTCCGCAGTTGTAAAGGTTTTTCATTTGACTTATGAAATATGACATTGAATTGCAGTATGTGGCTCGCAGATACTTTATCGCGAACGCTAACAAGAACAGAATCAAGCGAAGAAGCTCTGCCAGGAAATGGTTTAGTATAAGTTTTAGTAACATCAACAAGGTAACATCAGTACCGCAATGTTACGGTCTGGTGGCGCCATGCGAGGGCAACATGTAATTCCGTCATGAGCATGTCTTGCCGTCCTCTTTTGTTATTTTCTTTCGTCTGCTCGGGACGCGGTGTCGGTCGCTCGTCATGCATCTGTTAAACAGTGCACAGTAAAGTATGGCTCTGCCGTTAATCTTCATGTTTTAGTCGGCGGCATCTCTGCTTGCCATGCTCCTGCCCTCACAATAGAAGTGCATGCCCTACAGTCTCTGGAGTCTCTAGTTAGTAAGTCAACTTTCGTCAAACTCTCTGTGGCAACTTCGCAGGGTAAAGACCTGCAACAAGTGATCAAGTGCATTGAAAACAACATTCCCATAGAAGGTGAATATAAGTAATGCAAACCTGAACTTTCGGTTATTAATGGACTGCTCTTCAAAGGTGTGAAGGATGTGATACCAAATACTCTTCGTAGGGATATGTTAAACAGGTTGCACACAGGACACTTGGAGCTTCAGAAATGTAAAGCCTTAGCCCGTTTACTAATGTTCTGGCCTCGTATGGGAGCGGGTATTCAAACCCTAATTGGACAGTGTGAAACGTGCAAACGTTTTGCGTATCGGCAGCCTACCGAACCCCTGGAAATGAGACCAGCACATCAACGGCCATGGTCCCGTGTGGGGGTAGACTTGTGTACCTCTTCCGGACAGCAATATCTTTTTGCTTATGACGTGTACACAAACTATCCGGAGCTGGAACTGTTATCTGAGACCAGCTCGAGATCTGTAATTTTAAAACTTTCTACTATGTTTGCCCGTCATGGGATTCCCCTCGAGCTGTGCTCGGATAAGGGCACACAGTTTAATTCTGCGGAATTTCGTGATTTTGTACATAGGTACGATTTCATTCATACCAGCCCTAGCCCGAGGTTCTCAAGATCAAACGGACTAGTTGAAAAGGGGGTTCAGGTCGTTAAATGTCTGCTAATGAAGACAAAACATGCGGATGAAGATTTCTGGATAGGCCTTCTGAATTACAGAGTATCACCCCTGGAAAATAGCGATTCACCGATGGAGATGCTGATGGGGCGCAAAGGGTGGACCCTTTTACCAGACTTCAACGAACAGCCTGACGCTCCAGTGCGGAGCATGCTCAGCACTGTGCGGGACAGCCGCTGGATGTTTTGGGTCCTGGAACAACAGTACAGATTCAAGATGAAAGCACTGGAATGTAAAGACCAGGGTGCAAGGATCTGCAGGACCTAGATCATACCGCACGGCTACCGCGGATGAGCAGACACTTCGGAGAAATCGTCAACACTTGTTGCTACTGGCAATCCGTTCGTCGCGAATTGGTACGATGGCACCGAAAATGTCAGACAGGGAGAGCAACCAGAGTCTGCCTAGGGAGCAATATTTACATCATCAAGAATCCGGAGCAGCTCAAAGTCCAAATCCATCGTCGGTTGGGGGACGCATCAAGCGCAACTCATTAACCCATCGGCAAGTACAGACTTCCAGTCACCCAGGCGGACTACAACACACCAAGGCTGCCACAGAGGCTACAGTATGAGCACGATTTTAATCAATTGCCCTAGGGGCAATTTATAATTGTAGTGGAATGTCTTCGAACCACGTTGTTTGCTTAGTAATGTTGGAATGAATGTATCTTTCTCGTACAGAGGGAGGTCTACCGGAAAAGGTCTGGCCGTCTGGCCACAATATGTGTGTACGCGCTCTTTAAAACTAGGAACCCATTAGTGCTAGCTCAGTTCTGCTTTGGGCACCTACGGCTTGACTTTGGCTGTCTTCCTTGAGTGGTACTGGCAGTCTGATACAATCTCTGGAGCAACGTGTCAATAGGTTTTGTCAGAGTATACTTGGTCTCCTGAACAGCCGTTCTGGCACATGAAAGCAACAACGGTGGGCACTCAAGAAGTTTGTAATTCATGACGTGATCTACAGAGTTGATCAAGGACCTGTTCGCCAACAGTTTTTGATGTGTGTAGCACAAAGCAAGGTCGATCACATACTTCGTGAATTTCACGGGAGCACACATGGACGTCCAAAGATCTCATGAAGCCATCCGCACCAGGTATTACTGGCCAAAGATATTCTGTTACGTCAATAATTTCGTGTCCCATTGTGGCTTGTGTCAAAAGTACAAGCTCTCAACATTTTCAACTGGCCTACTGCAACCGGTGCCGTCACTGGCGAATGCTTGAAGTGCCACTATAGACTAAATCTCGTGTCTTCAGAATCTCACCAAAGTTACATTACTGAAATCTTGTCTCACTTTACATTCCTACAAATATTTTGGCTCTATGTAATGTGAAAGCTAGAGTAAATTAATTTTTATATTTGAGAACTGTGACGTCATGGTAGGCTCTGACGGAGCGCCCGGCTCTCATCTGGCAACGTTGTTGCCCTTTTTGCACACCTTCTCCGGAACATGACATCATTGCAGTTTGTGGGCTTATGATTACGTCACCTGCTCCTTGCATCATCAGCTTGTGGAGGCTTAGCATGTCTTAAAAAAAATTGACAGAAATGCACAGCGTTCGTAAACAGAATTGAAATTTCGCGTATAGAATCCTTGAGGCACCTTCTTTTTATGTACTAAATAAAATAAACGCTGTTTTCAGAGTCCGGAGTGCCACTTTAAATAGACTTGACAACTGGGCTTGTCAGGGCAACATACTGAACACTTCCAACAATCAAGTACGAAATGAGTGGTGGGAGCCCCTGCATACGTTTTCTAGTGGAGTCCTGCATTTTTGAGATACACTTTTTTTTTCTGTCTAGTTGTTCGCGCTCATGTTCAGTATGACGTATGCTTGTGTGGATTTTGGGCGACTTTATCCTGTATGATATTTGCTAGTGATGCAGCTGTAGAGGAGATGGTGTCCCTCTACGTGAGTCCTGACTGGCGATGAGGGAATGTACCAGTGGGCAGATGTTCATGGCCCCACGCTAGGACAGTGCCAGTTGGCAGTAGAACTGACGAGCCAGCGCAGTAGCGTGTGGCAGCAGGGGCACGTCGTCTTCATCTGTGGCCACCACAGTACTCCCCCCTTCAGATGCGGAGAGGGTACAGACACGAGGCGACAAGAGGCTTGGCGCTGTAATGAGCGGTCACTTGGCGGTGGCTGATACGAGTACCGGAGCGTCGAGGAGGGTGGCGAAGGCAGGCAAGGGCGTGTGCGGTAGGGGCGACGTGAGCCGTAGTCACAAGAGTGTTCAGGCGGTGCCGAGCTGACACGTCATTAGGGCGAGTGACCAGCGGCTTGGCGATGCGGTAAGGGAGTACGTTACATGATCGTGTGCCACTGGTGCATCCGAGGAATACGATCATGATGTACGTGGAGGCTGGCGAAGTGCGAGGCACCACGGTGTAGAGGGGCCAGTACAGAGTGAGAAGATGGTGGCCTCCTCTTACACGCCCCCGGTGGAACGACATGCTCAAGAGTTGTGCCGTAGTGCCATCGACTGCTGTCTGCACTGGGCTTGGTGGTGGTGAGGTGAGCCGAATTGACGCCTAATGGTGATAGTCGCTGTCGAAATTTGTGATGGTAAGAGGCCGAATTACACCGAACGTGATGTTCTTTGTTCGTGCCATGAAATGTAGATGAGATGGTGTTCCTCTACATGAGACCTGACCGGCGATGATGGAATGTCCTAGTGGGCAGATATTCGAGGCCCCACGCTAGGACGGTGCCGGTAGAACTGACGAGCCAGCGCAATAGTACGTGGCACCAGGAGCTCATCGTCGTCATCTCTGGCCACCACATAGCGAAGTTTGCGTGAACCCTAAGTTCACTGTCGAAATGCGCTGGTTCGCACGGTTCGACGAACTTTCGAATTTCAAGCCAGATTCACTGAGGTTTCCAAAGGTTCGCAGACTTTGCCTTCGTCGTGACAGATATAGCTCTTCAAATTGAAATGTCTGTTTGCCAAACATGACAAAACATTGCTTTGGCTAGTCAGTACAAGTTCACGATGAAACGAATACAGGTTCGGTTCGGTTCAAGTTCCGGTTCAAGGTTATCGGTTCGGGTTCAGCACAATCAAAGTGGCTGTTTGAACCGATATTAATCAGTTCGAACCGGTTTACTTGTGCTGTGCTAATTGTTATACCACATGTGAGCGGTAATATCAGGTTCCGGCGATGGCTTGCTCCTGCTTCCTACCTCTTACTCCCTTGCCTCTACACTTCATAGGTACAAAGAACCATGCAGTTCACAGGAAATTATCTTTTACTGTACCGAAAAGTGCAGGGAAATGGTGTAAAGCATACCATTGAACTCACGAATGTCGGCACAGTTCACACTGAAGTCGGCCCAGGATGCATACTAATCCCCCCTTTCCCTAACTCCTCCTTGCTGTCTTTCCTCCATCTGTCCACGCCTGTATGCCGCGGCGCTAACACGAAATTAAGAAATACAAAATACCATAGAACTCCATTTCAAAAGGCTAATGTCAATTTCTAAAGGAAAGGAAAGAAGAGAAGAATGCAGTCACGTGGTAGATGGGAGTATCCCAGAGTCACTGCGCAGGCCAGCACGCTGCTCCCCGTTGAAAAGAGGGCACGAGGCCGCTCCTGTGTTTCCTTCTTACATGCTGTGGACCACACGCCAACACCTCTTTCCCGTGGTCGCTAGTGGTCTACGTTGCTTATGGATGTCACTGTGAACTATTAAAATTTACGTCGCCTTCACTCTGCGACGCTGAATGAAAGGAAGCAGCAGATACAGCAATACGAAGTGTAACTCTGTGTAGCTGTCCTGTAGCACATCTTTTTTTTTTTTTTCCACCTCCAGTCTCAAAAATGTACGGGGCTGTTGTGAACCTTTTGGAGGTGAGGCTGTAGGAGGAGTATGGACTCACCACGTATTGGTTTATCAATTTGACCACTCTATGAATTCAGCAAGATTCAAGGAGCTATTGAGCAGCAGTATAGTGGCAAGGTATAGGCGTTTTTGCTGTCTGGCGAACTGGTTACAGCATCATATTTTTTCGGTTCAGTTCCGGTTTGTTCAAGGGGAGAGAAAAAAATGTTTAAAGGTCAGCTATGCCGATATCCCAAATAGTCGAAACGGTTGTGATATTCTGAAAGCCCACATCCAGCTCTCCCCAAAATACACCTTCATTCTCTCAGTTCGGTACAGTACCATGTCAAGAAAATAGGTAATTCATTCCGAAACACATATGGGCGCAGCCATTTTTATGACGTAGATGCGCCCGAACGGGCATTGTGACGTGTACGCGCCTTCGTACTTGTCAGTGGATTTCAGCTACGGCTTCTCGCGGCTTCACGTATCTGTGCTTGAAGATGGCGGACAGCCGGGTTCCACCGTTCCGCGATAAGTAAACAGTGCAGCAGCTGCGAACTCATTCGCGAACCAACCTCTGTGCGATGTTGTGACTGGAATTCGTCGTTTGTGTTTTGTGAGCACGTACAATTTGTATCAACTCGCGTCTGCGTTAGCCCCTTTACAGCACTTGCCCATTGTAGAGGCTGACGTTTCGACAGCCGTGTCGGCAAGAAAATGCCGACAGCATTTTATTACTGCAGGAAAATTGTGCTATGTATTTGAGAAACCTGCTATGGGACAAGTTTTACGTACGATTTATCAATGTGCAACAGCGTCGACGATGGTATGTAACGACGAAAGACGTAAAACGAAATACAAATCACATTTTAAACTTTTTGTGGGATTCTGTGCATTTTCCAGAAGCTTTCTTTGAATCACGCACTCCCATATCACGCTGCGTTGTGTGGTACGCTACAAACTACTGCATTTTATGTCTAACATCTGGATATTGTTTGTAATGAACACCGTCGCACAAAAACATGCACACGAAAGCTCCGGTAGCCATGTGGTTGCACACTATGCAGACGCAAAAGAAGTACCAGAGCACATATTGCCACTTAGAAATGTGGTGTCTGAAGAGTTAGGGCATAGCATAGATCCTAGAAATCAGGTGCACCTTGTCCTTCTGTAGAGTGCTCTTTCAATTCACAACTCAGCCCATGGGGTGTAAAAGTATTAAAGGCAATTATGTGACTTGTCGTCGTGGGTGACATCACTGGCCAGCCTCGGGATTAATTCCGTGCTCAGGAATTATTGTACAAAGCACTTTGTATGTAGGACGTGATAAGCAATATGTAAGTTGCAACCTTGTCTGCAGCATTCTCAATTGCCTCTTACCTTTACAGTTCGAGACACGTTACCAAACCATTTGCAAAGGGCATTCTTACAGGGGCCGTGTAACTTGAGTTTTTAGTATAAAATTTATAAAAATATAAGTATACAATATGTAATATGAAATTTATATCAAATCAAAAATAACATTTATAAAAAGAATTTATAAAAAATAAATAAAAAGGCTTCATGGAAGCAATCCGTTAGCATACCCATTGCACAGGAAGCACAATTACATATGCTCGGACATCATCTAATTAATCTTCTGAACCATATGTGTGGCTGCATACGAAATTTTTTATGCGCATCCTCTACCTTCCTATTCCTACATGTGCACACGAATAACAGTGCATATATGTGAAGTGGCAAAAAGCAACGCTAGACTCTACCATCATTGTGCCCCTTTAACTTTTCCAAATTTATGTCTGGTGAACAGGGAATATCTCACTAGAAAAGAAGACATTTGTGCATTGTTTGGCAAGCAAATAAATATATTTATTTACATTTTCCATAAATCAACAATGTTGTGACCTGGTGCAAATATTAATGTCAACAAGTAAAGTACTTACAAATTATTCCTATGTGCTCAAATGCAGATATGACAATTCTGTTTTTGTACCTCAGCACAGTATAGTTTCAAAATTAACAAACTGCACAGCATCAGCAATCTTAAAGTACCTGAAGAGGGGAATCACATAAAGCTCCAATAATAGACTGTGCAAACAAAGCTAAAAAAAAAAAACAAAGTACTTCAAGAAAAATCTGAATAATCGGTTGCCGTTGTGGTATGTACTACTATGCACAGTTCATGAATGGAACATGTTACCTCATTGCATTGCCTCCATGTGAGCACTAGAACAGGCAGCTTTTTAGGTCGCTCTTTCCGTGTTTTTCTATTGTCTTTTTTTGTTTTCTGTTTTTGCATTAGCAAGCATGGCCATAGTGAATCACAAGCAACCAAGGACAGGATGAGACATCTACAATGCGACTGCTAGCTCTAAACTGATATATTTATTAGCAGACTCTGGAATATACACACATATGCTGCTAAGAAAATGACAATTTAACCAATAGGATAACAGACAAGAAAAAGGGTTATATATCTTCCCCTCTCCTCATTCTATTTCACAGGCAGCCCTAGTATCATTCTGAGTGTGTCCGTACGTTCCCTTTGAGATAACGTATCTCTGACAGAAGCAAATCCAACAGCGGACTGCTTACGGATGCAACTATCTTGGATTTCTCTAACCACTTGCTATTTAACCGCTACCTTGAGCTGTGTGTTCTGGAAATTTAGGCAGCATCCAGAGTCCCTGCAATGTGTTGCCATGTTTCTCGAGGTCCTGTGTTTCACTATGGCTCTCAGATACAAACTACCCCATTTCAACACAGTAGAAAACACAGATTTGTAAGTAGCATCTGTTGATTGCACTGTACATACCCCCCACATAAAGGATCATAGTGGATACTACATCTTGTGCGATAATGTCAGGAACACAAAAAATATAGATTTTAAACTACTCTTACGTCGTAGTAGTAGTATTTGTGTGAAGCTGCGCAATTCCTGTCCTGCAAATAATTTAAACCATATGTTTCATCTGCCAGCGTGATGATCCCCTGAAAAGCAATTCACACTTGGCGGGAACTACCGGTTCTGAAACCTATCCCTGACATGTGTAGCCATCAGGGAGGAAACCCAAGGGCTGCGGTGGAAAAGACAAACACACACGGGCTATGTTCTCTCTGTGTATCAGCTGCTCTGGCTAGGTTTCTATTCACGCTTAATGGCCGTAGCAGTAATGCATGAAGACCACTGCTAAGTTGTGTTGAGAAACACCACTTTATGTTTGCCATGTCTAAATGAAACGTACCTGACCTGATCCAAATTAACCGTTCTGAGTCTGGAACACACAAAGAGAAAAACGCAACACACGCCACAACATTAACAGATAGCAAATGAGCTGTAGCGAGCTCCACCTTGGGACAAAGTCAACAAGTAATTCACCAAAAGTCAATGAGCGCCTGAAATGTAACATCTCCAGTGGCGTAGCCCGACCTCAAAGGTAGGGGGGGGGGGGGGGGGGGGCTCGATATGAAAACTCCCCCCCCCCGCTGATCCTGTGTCGACAACACACACATACTTGTGCACACTTCAAACTGAGGATTAAAAAAGGGAACGAAAATAGTTGATTTAGACGTTCACAGTACGATTACATGTATAGGCTGTCATGACCAATGAAGTGGTGTCACGAGATTGGGAGTATTTTGAAAAGCTCATACTTTGAAAACCATTCAAGAATGCTTCTTAGATAGACGCCATGAACTGCAAGAACTTTCGCGATAGTCACACTGGTCCGTGGCAGGTAGGGGGGGCTTGAGCACCCCCCTAGCCCCCTCGTGGCTACACCACTGAACATCTCTGACTGGTAGCAGGATGGCCCACGTTCAATTCCTGGTGCTAGCACTGACTGGCTTTTGGGTCATTCCATGCCAAACGTCCCAGGCATTGTGCTCGACCATGTCGGATTTCTTTAATAAAAATTGTAGTTTATTATTACCTTGCAATAAATGCCCTGCCAGCTTATTTTTCACGAAAAAAATTTTTTCGCCCTGTAGCTGCCTCCCGAAATTTCCGACCGGGCGAATTACTGCTTCTTTTTAAAAAATTAAGGAAAAATAACTTTTTTCGCCAATCTCAACCAAATTTCTTCTGCGTGATCACAATGAATGGGGCTTTCACACCACGAATCGTCTGAGCTCGCTCGACTGACTTATTCGCCCGTTTACGCCCACTGAAAACTGTCAAATTTAAAAAAATTCAAGATTTTTTATTTGATATTTACAAAATGTTCACAGTCGTTTCTACTGCTCAGCCCTCTTCTCCCGGAAGTATTTAACGAGATAAAAAATGTTTGAAACTCGGCGGACGTAAAACGCGCGAGGAAAAAATTGTCAAAATCGCGAAAAACTGCTAAATAGCCTACTTTCATCCTCTTATTTCACACTGAGGTGCTCGTAATAAAAATACTACACAAAGTGCAATTGATAGGAAACCCCTTCAACATTTATTTTTCGAAGTTTTATCAAAACAATTTTCGTTTTAGGCGCGAAAAATTTTTTTAAAGTCTACCACCTCCGCGCCATATAGGGGTTGCTCCGCAAGCTTACTTCAACGCAGCACGCGCCGCCGCGTTCCTCGCGGAAGACACACGGACGCCGTTCGGCTCCCACCTGCAACGTTATTGGCGATGTACGGATGCGAGGTTCAGGCCACCCATTCGGAAGATAACGTCCTTCCGGGGGGGGGGGCGCATTCTGCTTATTAGTTTCCATGACAAGGTTGTCTCGTTGACAGCGGAAGAACCGTAATCTTGTTAGGTGGGTACAGCCGCGGCACTATGCGGCTCTGGTGCAATAAAGTTTTGGGGGACGCCTGGTGTTTTAGCCCTTTGGCTACTACGGAGCAAAACAATCGTGGAAGCCACGCTATGAATGTGTCCAAGGTATCTCTTGTCAGTTCGAGAGAAACGACTGTTCTGTACGGCACCACAACTCTCCGAGCTTTTTTCATTCATGGAAGAGATACACCTGACCGTGCAAGCAGGCGAAGCCACGACTTCTGCTCAATGCGACAAACGTGAGTATCAATAACACTGCCACTTCTTACGTACGCTTTACATCGTTACCCTTACTAGGTCCATTCTTGTCGCTTGCCCTCCCTGCACTACATTCGAACCGGGTTATTTGCGTGCTGCACTTTCCCGTCGAAAAGAAAGGCTTTAGTAATAAAGTTTCTTTCAGCAGGAAAGTGCAGCATCCGATAGCCCGGTTTGCGTGGGGTCCAGGGTAGTGCAAGTCTTCAAGGGCAAGTCTTCAAAGACCTTACCAAGGCCAAATACTTACACCGTATCAGCTATA
This sequence comes from Ornithodoros turicata, assembly GCF_037126465.1. Lineage (NCBI taxonomy): Eukaryota > Metazoa > Arthropoda > Arachnida > Ixodida > Argasidae > Ornithodoros > Ornithodoros turicata. The sequence goes on along the minus strand of NC_088201.1, from coordinate 88,199,137 downwards.
CACGTGGGCGAACAACAATGTTAAAGGCATCGTCGTTCTCTGGGTACCCGACAGCATGGTGCAAAGCAGGAAGCTGGAACTGTCGGAACGACTCGAAACTGCTGTCTCCGTAAAAGGAACACGCAAATTTCACCACTTCAAGCCGCTGTCGTTGTCGACCGTTTCTGCTGGCCTGACATCATATTCGGTGACTCAAGCATTCGACGTGTCAAAGTAGATGAACTTAACGAATTAAGAGCACGGATCGAAGGGGGAAGCGGTGACGCTTTGTGCAATGAAGTGAGATTCCTGAACAAGTGCGGGGATGGTAAAGTTTAACCTTTTTCTTCGCAGCGAAAACAAAAAGTGTTTTGATGAAACTTTGTCAAATAAATGGTGAAGGGCCGTCCTATCAATTGCAGTTTGTGTAATATTTTTATTACGAGTACCTCAGTGTGAAATAAGCGGAAACTTTATTGCACCGGCGCTACAAATTGCCGCGGTTGTAGCCGCCGAACAAGATTACGGTTATTCCGCAGTCCACGAAACAACCTTGTCTTAGAAACCAATAATCAGAATGCCCCTGCCCCCGAAAGGACGTCATCTTCCAAATGGGTGACCTGAACCTCGTATCCGTGCATCGCCAATAATGCTGCAGGTGGGAGCTGAACGGCGTCCGTGTGTCTTCCGCGAGGAACGCGGCGGCGCGTGCTGCGGTGAAGTAAGCTTGTGGAGCAACCCCTACATGGCGCGGAGGTGGTAGACTTTAAAAAATTTTTTCGCGCCTAAAACGAAAATTGTTTTGATAAAACTTCGAAAAATAAATGTTGAAGGGGTTTCCTATCAATTGCACTTTGTGTAGTATTTTTATTACGAGCACCTCAGTGTGAAATAAGAGGATGAAAGTAGGCTATTTAGCAGTTTTTCGCGATTTTGACAATTTTTTCCTCGCGCGTTTTACGTCCGCCGAGTTTCAAACATTTTTTATCTCGTTAAATACTTCCGGGAGAAGAGGGCTGAGCAGTAGAAACGACTGTGAACATTTTGTAAATATCAAATAAAAAATCTTGAATTTTCTTAAATTTGACAGTTTTCAGTGGGCGTAAACCGGCGAATAAGTCAGTCGAGCGAGCTCAGACGATTCGTGGTGTGAAAGCCCCATTCATTGTGATCACGCAGAAGAAATTTGGTTGAGATTGGCAAAAAAAGTTATTTTTCCTTAATTTTTTAAAAAGAAGCAGTAACTCGCCCGGTCGGAAATTTCGGGAGGCAGCTACAGGGCGAAAAAAATTTTTTCGTGAAAAATAAGCTGGCAGGGCATTTATTGCAAGGTAATAATAAACTACAATTTTTGTTAAAGAAATCCGACATGGTCGAGCGCAATGCCTGGGACGTTTGGCATGGAATGACCCTTTTTCATGAATTATTTGTTGGAAGTTTCGATGTGCTTGAGAACCATTCGTCAACCATTGTATCCTCATGAGGTGATGAGGGTTTGTCATCCCAAAGAGACTCCCTTTCCGGCATGTGTCCTTATGGATGCTCATCACTGCAGAAAAAAAGAAAGAAAGGAAGGAAGGAAAAGCATTTAATGGCAAGAAATGGATAGTCGCATTTACTGCATAATGATTGTGCACAACAGAAATAATACTTTTGCACAGAAGGCTGTACTTCTTGATGTCTAACATCAAGTTACAAAATTCCAGAATATATGACATGTTGTAAGGTAGAGAATAAGTAGAGTTATTGAGTTGTCGAGTTGAGTTGAGGGGGCAGTTGTACCCCCTTTTTATTTTATTATATATGATTATATAATTATCTTTATATCTGTACCACCCCTCGCTCTCTACATTACAACATGTTTTATATATTCTGGGATTTTGTAACTTCATGTTAGACATTAACAAGAGCAGGTCTCATTAAAATTTAGATGCTCTCAACAGTCTTCTTTCTGTTGTGAATCTCTATCGCAGCATACCTGCACATTGCTGTTCTACGTACTGTGACTTTGCAGTAAGAGTATGGACTTTGGGTAAAAAGACTACACAGCACTGCTCAGGTATTTTTGCCTATCGAACAGCATGTATGTATGTAGTATGCACACACATGCGGACCCACTAAAAATTTAGTGAATGTGGCGTTGCCCACGGTAATGCACCAAATTGAACACAATTATTGTAGAATCCAGGTATTTTAGCTTACATGTCAAGCCAGTACCACATCCAGTGTGAAGTTGTGACAAATAAATGGTTTCCATTTTTCTTAGCTCTCAGAACACAGACAGTGAATTAATAAGAGTAGACAATGTTAACATGAATTCTGAGCTATTCTTCAATTAAAGATTCACAGATAGTAAAGGCACCTTCCTCAATGGACGTTGATGACACTGAAAATTCTAAAACGTTATGAGAGGCGACATCAGCTTCGGTGTGCCAAAGGATTGTATGACCAACAGTAATCCAGCTAACAGTAACAAAAATGTGCAAAAGACAAATTAACTGAACTAATGTAACGTACCTTCTATATCAGACAGTGAAGCTTGTAACACCCCGTCCACAGGAACCAGTGTCCAGACAGCAGAAGTGCTTGAACTGGGAGATAGCAGCTAATCGGGATGGGGACCTTTGTTTTCCACCCTGAAAGCACAGGTTGTAACTTTGAGGGCAGATTTAAAAGTGGTGTCAAGATGTCTGCATGCGAGTGCACATGAAAAGTTGAACATAGTTGAATACTCAAATTATAACATCACATTGTCATACCTGTTGGTGGAGGTAGACTGCAACTAACGTGTCAGCAATTTCTTCATGACCAGATGCAAGCCAGATCATGCTTCATTTCCGCCTTCAGCGTGCACCTGTGATAATTCAGAAGTTAGATTATCAATAGTACTATTGTGTTGTTAATCGTGGTTATATCAGAGTAAGCGCAGTAGGACAGCTGCACAATCGATTCATTAAGCTTGCTATTTTTTATATCTGAACCTCGACTTACCATTTTTTGCTCTCGTTTTTTGCCTTGATCCTCCGTGGCACGTCCAAAATGTTATTCGTCGGGCACCTCAGATTTTCATCAGACGATTTCGTGCCGAGATTCCAAATTGCCTCTGGAGTCGCGCGTAACCTATGATAACATTCGTGGACGAAATCCTTGCAGTGGAAATTAGCAGGCACCACTGTCAGCCAAGAGCTTCGCACTGCTTGGTCTTTTGGCAGCTTATAATAGGTAACACTTGAATGCACCGATGAATTGTTCTAACAGCGTAGTACTCTCGCATCTTCGACAACTTCGCCGTGGCATATTTACGAATCATATCGCTCCAGCCCATAAAAGGCAAGGTCAGAACAAGGAAGTGCACTTTCCAAACGACGCTGTGCCAAAAACAAACATTCACATGCTTTGTTTCCGGCTTAGCAACAACATAACAGCTGTTCGCTTATGTACGATGCACAGAGGAGGAAACGAAAGAAGCCAAGCAGCCAAGCCAAGAGTCCATGCCAAGCCAAAGACAGATAAACCGAGAGCAGTGACGTCGGTGCGCCCGTGCGCAGGGTTTGCCGACGGTCTGACGGCTGGGCGTGTGAACTAAAAAAACTGTTTTCTAAAAAACTACGAACAGTTGGAGCAAGATATTTCGCACACATATTCAGTGTTCGGTAATGAACACACAGCGCGAGTATCGCTCAGTTCTGCGGCACTTCAAAATCGGCATATCTGACCTTTAAGGTTCAGTTCGGTAAGAAATAACGTTTTTTTTTTTTTTTTTTGCGGTTTTGGTTTACGATTCAGTTGCGGTTTCGACCCCTGCTTACAACGCGGACTATCTGATTCTGCTATCTCGCTTTTGCCCGAAATCCTCTAATTAGAGTTCATTAATGAATTTTACGTAATTAGTCATCTTATACTTGCGTACTTTCTTTGAGAAGATGTCCGCCTGGTCATATAACTCAATTGCAAAAATTACATCTGTCCTGCTCTCATAGATTCTTAATAAAAAAAATCTGCGGTACCTTAAAAAAGACACCTTGTATAGCGCATAGAAAAATATAGAACGTCATAATCTAAACATACCACAATTATGCTACACCACAAGTTTGGCGGCTTTTCAAGTCTGAAAACATATGCTTCCGCTTCAGCTAAGGAGATCGGCGCGCATGCTCAGTCGAACTTTTCTGCTAACTTTTTCTGAATTTTAGTTTGAATTTAACGAACTTTTGCGAATTCAAACCTCTGCATCTGCAAGGTTTGCTACGTCTCTGGTATTGGCTACTCACCTCCGGCAGATGTAGCCGGATGAAATACAGTCGAACCTCGATATAACAAAACTCACGGGGAACGATTTCTATCGTTGTACCAAATATTTTGTTGGATCGAGCCTGATAAAATATGGCAGCCAATTGCGGAAGGGAATACAAATTATTTTGTTGTATTGCAAATTATGTTGCATAGCATAGCGTTCGTATATCTAGGTTTGGCTGTATTTTCTTTTTGACGGGATGAAATTGGCCAGTTTTGGTGAAATGCTCGTAGGTACGCCATATCATCATAGAAGTGGGCACTTTATAGCCTCAGCCTGGAAGCAGACATGTACAAGATACTCAAAAATGTAGTTAAGATAAGATAATGAATACTAACGTTAGAATGTAATTAAGATAAAATGCATGAAAATTAGAATAGAGTACAAAATACTTCAAAAAGTATTTGAAATACAGTTAAGATACTATTTATCCTTGAACGCGAAAAGTGACTGGTCAATGCGGCAAGCCGCCGCTATGTGACATGAATCACCAAAACTCCGCGCACTACGCAAGCCACCGCTGTGTGATGGGAGTCTTCTAAACACAAGTCCCAAAGCGATACCACATAACTCCACTAAGTATATGTGACCAGTAACAAAGCAAACTTCTAGCAGGTCCCTGCTCGGCGAGGTCAGAATTCGGCGTCACCGCGTCAGGGCACTCATAAATCGAACCCTCACTGGCCAAGGATTAGGACACACGGGGTAGGATCTCTAAATGGAGACCTCCAAGAAGGACCAATGTCCAGGTCAAGTCCGAGGGACTCGGGAAATTTCCACTGAACAAGCAAGATAATGGAAAGAAAAGACACAGAAAGTTTCAGATGGAGACCCAAAATATGTAATTAGAGTATTGAGTAGAAAATACCATAAAATGTATTTTAAATAGAGTACAAATACACAAAACAAAAAGTATTGAGTAGAGTACCAAAATACCGCAAATTTTCCACCGCAAATACCGCAAATCTAGTATTTTAAATACAATACTCCAAATACGTACAAGTCTGCCTGGAAGCCACTCTACATGTTCTTCAGTTGCCTTCTCAAAATCCATCCTGGCTGCCTCGAAAACCATGATACTGCACACAGAGCTAGCCATAGTGCAGCTGCTTTGTTTTTACCTGTGCCCAAATTCCGGTGCAACCAAACCACAGAGAAGCATCAGTCATAGAAAAAACGGAACCCGAGAAAGGGACAGAGGAGGGACGACACGACACGTTCTCGAGAAAGTGTTGTGTCGTCCCTCCTCTGTCCCTTTCTTGGGTTCCGTTTTTTTTTACTATGTACCAGCTGGCATGCACCTGTAGAGGACGGTGGTCTTCCTCTACATGAGCCCCGACCGGCGATGATGGTATGCCATCATCGCCGGTCGGGGCTCATGTAGAGGAAGACCATCGGTGACCCGAACTACGAACACCTCAGTTCGGTAAACAATTCGGCCTCTTCAACCATCCCAAATTTCGCAACAGTTTCACCGGCATGGTGCTGAGCACCCCATCCTGGAAGCCTCTCAACCTTACGACGCCCTGCGTTCACGCAACGACCGGACCATTCAACTGCGACTCGACTCCTTCGAACCGTCTCATCCACACGCCACGAACTGGTCACATTTCCAAAGACTTCTTCTGCTCGGCAAGACCACAGCTGTACTGCAGACGCCGTATTGCGAAGCACATCCCTCCGGCGCACACACGCGCCTCACAGCTTCATCAACCATCACTTCAGCCCGATGCTCACCGCACCCCGGCGCTCCTTCACTGCCGGCCGCGACACCCGAGCTTCGCGCTCACCTGCCGGTCGCGGCAGTCGCGGCAGCCGACGCCACGGCACACTTCAGCCGGCGTCTCGGCGTCTCTCAACGGCTCCCACAGCCTCACCCTCTCCTCCTCTGGGACTCTCAGAGCTTCGGCTCCCGTGCCGGTAGCGGCACCCCAGGACCTCCACTTCCCCAGCGCCTCACTCTTTTCCTCGCTCTTCTCGGGCTACCGGATCTGATTACTCATCAGCTGTGATGCTTCGCCATCGTCTGCAGTGCCGTCATCATGTTCAACCGTGCATGCTAACCACGGTCGCCCTCGCTGCCCTCCTCCAGTGAAGTCGCGGACATCATCTGCTTTATCACCGCTCCGCGTCTGAGGGGGGGAGTGATGTAGCGGCCGGTGGACAAAGACGAAGATGGCCACGCGCCTGGAGCACCTGCCTCAGTTCCACCGGCGCGGCCATGGAGATAGGCCACCGTCATCGCCTCTCCGTGGCATACCATCATCGCCGGTCGTGGCTCATGTAGAGGAAGACCATCGTCCTCTACACACCCTTGCCCCTTTGCCAGTCATAGAAAAGCTGTCAGTGCACCTTTACACCAATTATGTTGGCAACCTGTAGGACAGATAGCTTGTACTTCAGGCACGTTAATTTTGTTCATCTTGTAGGCCTGCAAAAATTCCACAGAGAGATGTCTGGAAAGTTTGGAAGGCAACTGATTTTTCTGCCTTGTTCTATCAAAAAGCCCAGAAACATTGGATTCAGAGCTATCCACACATCTAGCGACCACTGTGATGATGTGATGTTTACAACACATCATGTGTATATGGAATTCAGACCTCAAAACTAGTGCCTTCTCTTGATGAGGCCTCTTTAGGACACACAACAGCACCTAAGTGTGGCTTCTGAGGCAAGGTAGAAGCTTGAGCAGGAATTGCGATTCCTGTAGTATGCAAGATACACTTCTGAGGTGTATGATATGAATGGAGAAGTTTCACAGTAGCTCCCTGCACATCCTGCATTACATGAAGCAAAGGATAAGACAAACTTGAAGTGTTGCCAGTCATAGAAATGCTAGTGGCTGATACGATTCTACGTCTGCTAAGCCTCTTTTGACCATGTGCATAAGTGAATGCTGATATCGTGCTGGCAGAAGAGTACTGAACTCACTGTCTAACCGACAGAGTCATCTCGATACAGGCATTGTGTATAACGCACATTTTAGGTCTTCTTCAGCTCTGCTTGGTTGAGCAATGATACAGAAAACATGTTCATTGGTGTACAGTGTTCTCAATGGTAGCAATACCTGGATTGTGTAGTGTGCACTTGGACGCCTGCAAGTGCTTGACGCGCATGCGCCGACACAACCGGGTTTGTGATTTGGCTTTCAGTGAGTTTGTTTCACAGTATTCACGAGCAAGGATATTTTCTGGAAGGTCTTTATCTACCCAGGTTTGGTATCTTCTAGCGTGCAGAAAGTACTCAATGCACAGCATTATTGCCTCCCTAATGTTGGCATTACATCACTACCGTCCTCTGTGCCGGGAGTTTTGCTTGAGAGGTAAAAGGCAAACGTAGCATTTCCATTCTTTGTCCAGTTCCATTCCTTGTCCATTCTTGTCCTTTCCAAAGTCCATTCTTTGACCTTAATACCGAGTGAAAACCCTATTCTTAAGGGCATACCAGCTCTCCGTCGTATTTCGCATGCAACATATTTTATGCCTTTTCCCTGTAACTACAGTGCAGATTTTAACGTGGGTGATTTGATCGTAAAGAGGAAGCCAAGATTAATTATATAACCCAGAAAGAACTCTGAAAATGATGTATGTTTTACGTCGACGTCATGAAAGTGAAAAAGAAAATACACATTTTTTTCTCGTCCCTCTTTGAACAGGCTTTATTCAATTTCTATAGCCATTGTGAAAATATTTCAGTGTCTTATAATGTGGAATTATCTCAGGAATCGATAGACACCAAAGTTATGTCTACCAGTTTCCGTTTTTATAAAAAAAACACGAAATACAAGTACACATGTACACCTACTGAAAGCCCAGTGAACCATGTTACTCTGTGCCCCCCCCCCCCCCCTGCTGTTGCAGAGCAAAAACTGTACTGAACATTTTGATGGTATCCATCTGTGGTGCGCACGCGCCACATAGTGCTGACTCGTATGGGTGGTGTGGCACATGCACTCCACGTTTCGGAATCTACTTTCGAGTTGGGGTGTGTATTTGGTCTCTCAAGGGCTCAGGGACGTGTGTATGGAAAGTAAAGCGGATTTGGGTTGCAGAGGGTAATCGTGCTCGACGATTTGGAAATTCATCTGTTGCAGGTTCAAATGAATTATGTAATGTCGCATGTTTGAGTGAAAGTCCTACTGGTATGAGCGCGTGTTCCGCTTCGACCAGTTCGGATCTCGTATCTAGTCCAACTCCATCCATTGATGGTGACGATGTTGCGCTTCAGGCTGTTCCTGATCCGGCTCCTTCCGTTGATGTTGGCGATCAAACTCAGACTGGTAGCTTCATGCTTGGTGGGCAATGTATTGTCGAGATTGAGCATTTCTTTTCATCTTTGCAAGCTTTGTCAGTACTTAATCTATTCGGTTGTGGCCTAGGTGATATGTATGTCATATCGGAACAACGGCGAGGTCTCTGTAGTTTTTTTTTTTTTTTTTTTTTTTTCAGGTTGAAGTGTAGGTTGTGTCTCAGGGAAGATGTTGTCTTGATGGCGAAACCACCTGGACAGCTTGTCCAACAGAGCCTAGACGCGAATTCGGCAGCTGTAAAAGGAATAGTATCCATAGGTTGTGGTTTCTCTGGTCTTTCCGAGTTTGTAGGTGCCCTTGATATACCCTGTATGGCTAGTGACATGTACTGCACGTATCAGGAGAGTGTTGCAAATGCAGTTGGCAAAACTGCTTGGGAGGGAATGAGAAAGGTAGGTCTTGATGAAGTTCGTTTAGCTAGGGCCGCTGATGACATTGATGCAGAGGGTTATCCTGGGATTATACGGTCGTCACCGATGGTGCTTGGTGCAAACGTTCATACAAGAAGTAGTATGACACACTTTCTGGTTTGGTGAGTGCATCCCATTTACCTAGTTCTTGTCTATACGAGCTCAAGTAGTAGTACATCTTGTGTTGTGTGTGGGTTTTATTTAGTCTACTGGTCTTAGTTCATCTATACTCTTAAATTCTGAACACTTTTTTTTAGAGCAAATGTGGAGTAATTTGGGTGTAATCGCTTTCACAACACCCTTTACTGCACCCTTCAAGAAGAACAATTTGCATGTGGGGTATTATAGGGGTGTAATACAGGTGTAACTGTGACATAGCTGCATTTTAAGGGTGTATGTTTGGCTGCTGGTGTTAAAAGGGTGTAGCAGAACAAAATGCTTAGCACTGTTGTGCAAACCTGGTGACTGAGACTGATGGAAGACTGAACTTAGTTTTCCTTCCTGGATTTAGTCTTTTCTTTTTCTTTGCTTCCATCCTAATACAGTATCCTGCAGGAGAGTCGAACATTCTCAGTTCTCAGCTTCATTTTCACGCTTCTGATATTTATTCTGATAACATTCCGGGACAACATGAAATTTGTTACTCAGTGGTCGAAGAAGGTTGACCGGATGTGATCATCAAAAAGTGTTGATGTTATAAATAACGATGTATCGTGGAGAGTTCTAAATGTTTTACAGTGACATGTATATAATGCTTGTCTGAAAAAATCAAGTACCTAATTGTCAAGAAAATATATAAATGGATAATCTCACCAAGGAAACACAAAATGCACACAACATCTATGACATAATCTCATTCTGAAGGGATAGACAGAAGATGTACGTCTCTGGAAAATACGACAAAATTTTGTATCTCTGACATCAAGGACATCACAGAACTGCATGCTGTGGGTTTATAAATTAGGTGTTCCCTTTCTTATGCATTCTCAGCAAACCTGATTTATATGTCGGAAATTTGGCCGTGATCAAGCTGACTTTGCTGGGTGTCACAGTATATGCATGTAAGTGCTTGTTGAATTCTTCTGTTACAAGCCGAAAGAAGGATGCGTCTTTTGATGGAGTAGGTACCAGAAAATCTGATGCAGCTCATGCCTGTGGAGCAGTGAACAAACAAACAATTATATAAAATTTGTTATCTTCCTTGCTATGTCTTTGAAGTATTGGTGTTTGGCCTCGAATCTCATGGACCAAAGTGCCACCAGAGGTCCGTACTTGTATTATATTTGTATATATATTTGTATTATACTTGTGTTTATAAAAATTTTGGTAATGCAGTATGTAGTGCATCGTGCAAGGCACCCGCACAAGTGGGAAAAGAGATGCAAACTCCTGTCTGAAGAATTCTATGCGACTGTAAAGGTACGGGACATAATCAGCAGGTATATTGCTGCACATTATGAGATCAACAATTTCTCTAAATAATACTTACAAGTTCCACACCCTGTTTTCTGAGGGGGGACATTCCCCTACATTGAGCGCAATGTGTCTCGGCAAACAAAACTTCTGAAATGCATTACCTTTCAATCTTTCAGTGCGGCCTGGCCAAATGATTCTGTCAGAAGAAATTTCTCTGGCCTGTTATTTGTGTCACATGGAGCATACTGGAAGCTTTCAATGCATTCATTCAGAGTGTGCAGCGAAAATTGCCATCAGCATTCAGTTTAGAAATAATGTGCTTTAAAACAAACGGCATCACTCCTTCATGGATATCATGCATTACATCGGGGGGAAGGTGTTCGGTCGGGTCAAATTCTTGGATGTCGGTGCAGAGGGGCCCTTGACTCTATATAATGATAGTGCAGGAAGCCCATTCTGAAGCATGTTGAGATGATCGGCGTGGCCTTCCGGAGAGCGCAGCACAAAATCTTTCTCACTGTGTTTAAAAGAAAGCTCGTGGTGCCAGGCCATGCAGAATAATCAGACACGGCCATGGCTGAAATTGGCTGCAAATCCCCCTGCACAGTGGCTGGACAAATGGTCTCCCGTGAGACATAGTACTGACCGTTTACGTCTCTTAGAACTCAGTTATACCTTCCATTTCGAATTCTGTAATGTCCTTCAAAATGGATCTAGGCTGCGGCATAGTCCATACTCCTTAATAATTTTCTCCTTGACAACCAAGGCTAGGTGTATGTACTCCAGAAGAGATCTGTATTCGCTGGCACGTTGAAGACAGAATAGTATACAACTATCAGCGTGTGCTTGCCTTTCTTTGCACCTAATGGATTGCAAACTTCAAATTCGTCTGTGTACAGCTGAATGCACAGCTTGCTTGTGTCTCCTTGGCAATATTTATCTTGGCAATATGTATGGTTTCTTGGTGCTGTTTGGTCAAAGACAGTTGCCAGTCGACCATCCCTGCTCTTCTCACAAGAATACTGGACACTTAGAGATTCCAGGTAGTGCTTCAGAACTTTCAGTACACTGATGTACTGGTGATATGATATTAGCGTTCAGATGAGCATATGATATTAGCCTTCCTGTTTGGCTTCTTTGTCAAACAAGTTGCCATTGGTGTGACAAATGCGAATGTGCACTTTCAGTGTGCTTCACGCCCAAGATTTGTCTGAAGTTTTGGAAGGTCTTTGATAAGATCATCGATTGCTTGCCCAACACTTGCTTCGAGGTACTTACTGCATTGCTCAACAAAATCGTGAAGGTAAAATATTACGTTATTGGCTGAGAGCCATCAGTTGCTTCTTTATCACTATTGACAGTCACCACATGCGCGGATATAAACACCACGCAAACCTTCTTTTCTTGTGTTCCAGTGCCCACTTTGCAACATCAATTCAGTTCAGTTCATTCAATTGCAGTGAAGTACACATGGCGCAGTGATGGGCGAAGTACCTCAAAGTTATACTTAACGTAGAGTACCAAGTACCGGGCATCATTAGTACTTCAAGTAAAGTACAAAGTACTAGGCCAAGTACTTCAAGTACTCATCAAGTACATTACCAGTTTAATTTGTATCACTTTGCATTTCACTGTTTAGTATCTGTGTCTTGCTTTTTTGGCAAAACTTTAGAGAGCATTCTTGACAAATGCTCTGAAGCCATAATGTCCTAGGTTAAAGGAGCATTAAAGTGGAATCTAACATGGCCCAAAACTGCTGTCATCTTGTAAAGCAGTATGTGAAAAGCATTCCCACAAAATATTTCTGTCCAAAGTTGTATCACCACGGTGCAATTAATTTGGAAAATCGCTGCCGCGGTGACAGGCCGGAGCGCTCCAACTGCAGACCACACCCACTCTAGTGTGACGTTCGTGGTAGAGAGCCCCTCATTCGTTCGTGGGAAAAACCGTCTGCTACGAACATTGCTAGCTGCTTCTTGTTGACTTCTATTATTTATATGATTTATATCACGTTTTCTTTAAAAAAAAAGAAGCATATAGGCAGCCTGAGAAAATAAGATTACGATCACAAGAGTAATATATCCGTGGCTTCTGTGCAATCTCAGAATTCAAAGCAGCAGGAAGCTATTGCGAAGCGGTATTGTGGAAGCGGTATTGTGGCGCCACCTGTTAGCCACTGAACCAACTGCGCGGTGAAAACTGTCGGACAGCCTGCACACTGTCGAGAAGCACGGGGTTTCCGCTGTACAAACGCAGTTAATTTCGGGCTGCACCACTCGTTCTTCCCGTGGTGCATGCGGCCCCAAAAAATCGTGGTCGTGTCGTTGACAGCCTTCAAACCCTCCGTTTCGGACATCACGAAGCCGGAGAACGCATGGCGTCTCCCAAGCGGTAGCAGACGCTCCGGCCTGGGCGATGTTGCTCAACTCGATCATGTGATCCCAAGTCCAATGAGGAGCGTCCTCACCACTTGCGTCACATAGTGACGTGTGTGGTGGCGCTCATCACGTGCCTATCGTGAAGGCGAAGGAGGGTGTTTCGCGCGCGGGAGGTTCGGGAAGCTATTGCAGGCGTCCCAATTTAGCTACGGTTGCACTAATTGTGGGAAAACTGTTTTCGGCCGCCTAACATTCCATACTGACCAAAAACAGAAAAAAAGTTGTGGGCCTCTAGACTGCTCCTTTAAGTGCTAACCCGTGAATATCGGATGGCATAATTTGCGGTTACATGTAGAGAAGTAATCAGTCAGCTGTGCTGTGATTATGCAAAATAGTATTATACCCTGACTAATCCAAGATCACCCGCCTAGTTTGGTGTTCCGGTACTAATCTTCTGCTATAACAGGCTAGGAAATTTCAAGGGAAAGAATAGTACAAGCCAACAGAGATTATATATTTCTGGGCATTCCCAGCTGCTTTTTGAAATACATTTTAAAAAAGAATATGAAGAAAGTAAAAAAGGAAGAAGCACAATCTAAGCCTTCATTTTTATACGACTATCAAATGTTCATCATGTAATGCAATCACACATTGTGATATAAAATGATTACTAATTGCCAATGAAAGAAACAATATAAAAAAAGCATAGAAACCTGCATTGGGAGAACTGAAATGACAACTGACCAAGTCATTGTGCTGCCGGTTGCAGTGTCATAATGTGTGCGTGTCTTTGCATTCCATTCGTTTTACATAATCATAGAAGCGATTATACTTTTTCAACATTTCAAGCCTCTCAACAATAGATTTGCTTCAACAAATATGCTCTTTAAAAGCGCAAAAATCCTTTTTGGTAAAATGTCAGACTGGGACTGTTGGTAGTGCATCCCGCTAAAAGCGAAGACCCAAGAAGACGAAAACACACAGATAGCGCTATCTGATAAATCAAACATTACTAACTACAGGCCGGTATCACTACTAAGTACTAGTAGCAGTTCTGGAACATATTGTCTTCAAACACATAATTAGCGTTTTGGAAGAAAGTGATTTCTTGGTGAAAGAGCAGCACGGCTTTAGGCGAGGTTACTCGACAGTTACGCAACTTGTACACATAGTTCATGACTTTGCCTCTGTTGTAGACGAAGGTGGTCAAACGGACGTTGTGTTTTTAGATCTATCAAAGGCATTCGACAGAGTTTCGCACACTAAGCTGTTGTATAAATTGAAAAACATAATAAGTAATGATCGTATACTGCAATGGTTTCACTCGTGTCTTACTAATCGTAAGCAGTTCGTGAGTGTTGGTGGAGCCCATTCGCATCCCTTGGCAGTTCTCTCCGGAGTACCACAGGGGTCCGTGCTTGGACCGTTGCTGTTTCCAATTTTTATAAATGACCTTTGCATCGCCAGTCCGGGAATCCAGTGTCGTTTCTTTGCTGATTGCATTTTGTATTCTAGTGTAATCACTACTAACGACCAAGTCAAATTAAACAACTGTCTTCAATCTGTTGTTACGTGGTGCGAAATGTGGCAGATGGAGCTCAATGTGAAAAAGTGCGTGTTCATGTGTGTTACAACGAAGAAAACCTCGTTGTCCTTTCCGTATAGCATTAACACTATACTGTGTTGAGTGAAGTGGAGAACCAAAAATACCTTGGTGTATCAATAGCATCAAATCTAAGCTGGGCCGAGCATATTGAACAAGTTACTACCAAAGCATCCCCTAAACTTTGGTCACTGAGGAGGACGATGCGCCACTGTACGTCTGCAACGAAGCTGACGGCTTACACTACGTTAGTGCGGCCAATTTTAGAGTACGCGGATATTCTTTGCGATCCCTACGTACAGACGCATACTAACATGCTAGAATCTGTGCAGAAAAAAAGCCCTTCGATTTATATATAATCCATATGGTCAGCACACATCTTCGACTTCACTCTATGCTAAATCTGGTTTGCCAACCTTGGCTCAACGAAGGAAAATTCGGCGTCTCAAGCTTTTGCACGATATAGTTAGCGGTACTAATGGGCTCAAGTTCTGCGATTACTTAACTTACAATTCATTCCCAGAAATCCGGGACACGGTTTCTTAAAGTTGGCTTGACCGGCGTACTCTCTGCCCTCCATTGAAGCAATGCATTCCACCTCGATTTGTTAGAATATCTGTTGACGCTGAGCTTTAGAAAGAAAAGCCCACACATGGATGTTGCTGCGAGAGGCCCATCGATGGTGTACTAGTGGAATGGAAGCGCAAGAGCGTCACAGTTTTGTTCCTGGAGGACCTATTTTCGCCGTGTTGGCTTCATGGCAGAATGCACTGGTGTGCTATTTTTGTTGTACTTTGCTAAAACAATGGGTTCTCCGGAAAATGCGCATGTAGGACATGAAAGTTGAATTTGTCTTGTACGCTTTGCAACTTTGTGCACTGTTGTTGGACGCTCCTATTTTGTTCCCACGACAAAAGAAGTATTGACAAGCTCGGTGTGGCTTGCGAAGCGTCTGTACCTTCATTCCTGGAGGGAGCACATATGGCATCGTTGGCTCAGTGGTAAAGATGATGGTCGCTGCTTTCGGGGTCCGTGGTTCGATCCGCGGTCTGCTGGGGTACATTTTTTTTTCTTTCTTCTTCCTTTTCTTTTTTTTTTTTTTTGTTGAGGTAGTTTAACAGAGGTAGGTATAAGAGTAACGACAGGGCGAGAGCGTCAGAGTTTTGGCTTAATAATGCTGTACTGGATCTATATCACACCGCATGACGTTCAGTTTGATTTAGTTGCCCTAATGCTGTGCGACTGCCTGTGCAGTTAATATGTGAATAGCAGATGACTTCTCCTTGCACTCCCACTTACTTCACCGCTATACAGGAATCCCCGTTTTGTACAATGCCACCCGCGTTTGTTGTAATGTAGATTATTGTCAATCATTTAAAATAAATTTAGGACTTGTGGCATAAACGCCCTTTCTTGACTGTGAACTCCAGGTCGATGTGACAACGGAATCAATTATGTGGGTCAACTTTGACGCGCTCTAATGGTAACGGTGTTTAAGATGAAGGAATTACCACGCGTGTTTGTTGTAGCGCTGATACATGATACATTTACCATAAATTTCGGATCTGTAACGAATGCAAACATCTCAGGGAAAAGAGCTGTAGCTCAAACGTCCCTGTCCCTGTCAAGGTGGAACTCACCAAATTTCCATTGATAAAGGTCGACATGACACGGAATCGACATGCGGGTACACTTTAACGCGCTATAATGCGGAAACTAATTGAAATGCACAAAGTGCCACGCGTGTTTGTTGTAGTGTAGATGCTTGTCCATCATTTACCATCAATTTCAAACATGTGGCTTAAAGGTCCTTTGTTCCCTGTCAAGGCGGAACTCATCAAATTTTCTTTGATAGAGGTCGACTTGACACGGAATCGTCAAGCAGGTACACTTTAGCGCGTTATAATGGCGAAACTAATTGAAATGCACGAAGTGCCACGCGTGTTTGTTGTAGTGTAGATGTCAACCATTTACCATCAATTTCAAACATGTGGCTTAAACGTCCTTTGTTCCCTGTCAAGGCGGAACTCATCAAATTTTCATTGATAGAGGTCGACTTGACTTTCTTGACTCTTGACTTTCTGTGTCTTTTCTTTTTTTTTTCTTCTTCGAGGTATGTTATCTAATAGGTTATGTATGCATTTTGTTTTCTCTGCTTCCCGCAAGTCATTTGTGTAAAATTATGCACGTGGGTATAAGGACCGTTTTACAGGGTTCGCCCTCACGGTCCTCTTGTACTTTGTAATCCTAAATTGCACTAATAAAGGAATCTTGAATCTTGACACGGAATCGTCAAGCAGGTACACTTTAGCGCGTTATAATGGCGAAACTAATTGAAATGCACAAAGTGCTACGCGTGTTTGTTGTAGTGTAGACGCTTGTCCATCATTTACCATCAATTTCAAACATGTGGCTTAAACGTCCTTTGTTCCCTGTCAAGGCGGAACTCGTCAAATTTTCATTCATCGAGATCGATATGACGACGGAGTGCTGGTGAAAGCCAACTTGGACGCGCTCTATAATGGTGAAACTAAATAGGATGCACAAAGTTACAAGCATGTTTTTTGTAATGTAGATTTTTTTATGTAATGTAGATCAAACTTGTGGCTTAAACGTCGGTTGTTCCCTGTAAAGACACAACTCACCAAATTTTCATTGGAGGTCAATCTGACGACGGAACCAATTATGCGGGTCAGCTTTGACTCGCTCTAATGGTAATTGGAATTAAAGTGAAGAAATTCCTACGCATGCTTTTCGCAGTGTAGATGTATTTCAATCATTTAACATAAATTCCGGACATGTAGCTTAAACTTCCTTTATTCTGTACCTCGCCAAATTTTTCGTTCTCATGCAGCATTGTGCAAGGCCGTAACCTCCTTACGGGTTAACTCGTTCTTATAGCAAAAAAATAATGAATATGTTAAAAATATCATGCGTGTTTATTGTCATACACATGGTGTCCCAGCTAAATGTTACCATATTTTTAAAAGTATATAACTTTTTGCGAGATGAAACCAATTGCATATATATCATACCGAGATGAAACCAATATATCATATGCTGAAGGGCGCTCTCTAGGAAGGCATTAGGAGACTTCTAAGGCAATGTCTTAACTAACTTTCAATAATTAACTTTTTCATTATGAATGCTACGAAGTTGTTCCAATGAGAACATCTGACCTCTTCGGTCACCAAATACCAAAGCCGTTTTCAGAACAAAAATCCGTTCGATAGATCGTTCGCAGAAGAAAAAATCGTGAAGGAACACCATTTCTTTTATTTATTACGCATCTCTAGAGTGGCGTCTTTCCTTCGCCCCCAACACGAGAGAGTAGAGAG
Source organism: Ornithodoros turicata (assembly GCF_037126465.1). Classification (NCBI taxonomy): domain Eukaryota; kingdom Metazoa; phylum Arthropoda; class Arachnida; order Ixodida; family Argasidae; genus Ornithodoros; species Ornithodoros turicata. Next base: position 88,181,410 of record NC_088201.1, on the reverse strand, counting down.
TTTTAGTATACCGCTACCGGTGCCCGGTAGGCTACCGCGGCTACCGGTGGACTTGCTTACCGCAGTCCCCGGCTCCGGTATAACAGGCTCGTTTAGTATAGCGCGACTCTACCGCGACATTTCACCGGTAGCGACGCACGGAGACGGGAAGGAGAGCGGCAGCGCTGCTGTCGATCTCGCCGGTGAAGCGAGCGGTACGCTGGCGGTAGGCTGCGCGGTATTTCGCCCCGCCGACCGGCGGCCGGTAGGACCGGGAGGCCGGTATTCCGCTCGCGCTTGCGCAGAGAAGGCATGACGTCAATACCGGCCCCACCGGTAGCCTATGGCCGGTATACTAAAACTCTCTAATGAAAGAGCACACTGTCGCCTCTTGCGTCCGTGAAAAGGATTTTAAAAAAAGACGGAAAATGCAGCTCAAGATAAGCGCAGCTCCGATAGGGACACCCCGATACATTTTTTTTTGTTGTTGTTTTCTTTCCGGAAGTTAACCAATCTTCCACGCATGAGTCGGCACTGTGCTCTTTCACTCTCTCGCATCGGGGGTCATCGATAGACGCTTTTTCGAAGATGCACAATGAATAAAATAAAGAAAAAAAAAGATGTTTCTTCACGAATTTTTTTCATGCGATATATCGAACAGACTTTTGTTCTGAAAACGCTTTGGTATCTGGTGACCGAAGAGATAAGATTTTCTCATTGGAACACCTTCGTAGCTTTTCTAATTAAAAAGTTAATTATTGAAAGAATTAAGACAATGCCTTAGGAGTGCGCTAATGCCTTCCCAGAGAATGCCCTTGAGCATACGCTATATCTCAAATTGATTTCATCTCGGAAGAAGTGATAGATATATCTTTTAAAAAATATGATCACATTCAGCTTGGATACCCTGCATACAGGGTGGGTGAAGTAAGACTGAATGAATTTGATAAAATCCGCGAATGACTTCCAAAATTACTTTCTCGCAAAAGCCGTTCAATTCAATGTATCTATTCCGTACGCGACCAATTCAAAGGTGGTGGCGTATAAACAAATAGCGCAGCCGTTAACTAACATTCGCGATAAATCATTATAATTAGTGAAAATACGTTGACTGCGTAATTGCAAAGATGTAGAGCATAACCCTGAGGGGCCTACGCCGCAAGAACCGAAATCACAGAACCTTTTTGCGCTTTAGTAAAAAAAAATGTGCGAACATACAAAATAATTGAACACTGTTCGGGTTTTGCGGCAATTTCTCCTCTCCCTGACTCGCTGTCACCACTTCTCAACTGACAACAGGTTGTTCCTGAAATCATGGAACAGCCCGCTTTGTCCCTGGAGCGAGGGAAATAGCGATGTTGTTTCTCAGTCTGTATTATCATAAAACGTGCCGTACTTGATTTTCTTTGCGCGTTATCTCATTTGACCTGCACAACACAGTTCGCGATGTGATGCCATAAAAGTCACACAATAAAACTACAAATGCATTACTGTAAAAGCCTGGCAGATAACAAAAACGCAATCACTGATTTCGCTGCTTAATAAATGTCTGCGTTGTATCAGATTTTAACGAGAGAAAAACAACGAGGACGCTAGCAAGCGGGGGCCCCCATGTTTTGAGGAACAGCGTGATGTCAGTATCGTCAAACGGTGACAGTGAAGGTGATAGAAAGAGCGGCTGCCGAACTCGCGGCAACTCTCGACGATAGTACATTTTCGCTCATTTTTTAAGGGCACAGAGAAGTGTTACTGTTTCGATTCCTGCTGACTAGACTTCTCAGGGTTGTGTTCTCCCAATTTGGAATTGCGCGCTCAGCTTGTTTTCAGGAATTATGAAGATTCATTACAAAAATAATTAACGGCCGCACTAATTACATTGATAATACACATACCATCCACAACTATTGCACTCGAGACATTGTGCTGCTTGGGCATCTTTCTTCCTTTTGTCTTTGATTCGAGCGCCTATTTGAGCAACACCTCCAGGATATGGAGAAGGCCTGTCCCTTGCGTCGCATTGGAAGGCCTGCTGTTGCTATTGTGGATGCTGCCATGAAGTAAATGAAAGAACGAACGAGAAGAAAGCGCGAAGCAGGTCGCAGGCCTTCATATAGGTGACGTAAGCGTGCATGCCTGACATTATTTAGGAAGTGTTGGTTTCGGCACTTTCTTGTGCCGAACGTAACTCTGCTTTCACCTCTAGATGTTCCGAAAATAAGCAGTCTTCCGCTTGTTTATTTTCTTATTTGTTATTTCTCCAAGGGAGGGAGTTGATAACCGACAAGCATTCTTGATGGTGCCGGGAAGAGACTAAGACGCAAAATTTTGAATTAAGCATTGAAGTGTCCTCATGATAAGGCCAAGAACAAACTGAAGCGTACGATACAGTGATCACTGAGTAACAAGGTGCAAGTAACAAAGTGAGGTGCGGTTACGGAATTCGCTTTCTTAGCTTATCGAGCATAATTTCTTTTCAGCATAATGTAGGATAATTTCTGGGCTTTTCCTCAGACGCTGTCACACATACGTCGGCACATTTCCATCAGAAGTCACCCCAGGACACACATTGGTCATCGTCGACGGCATCCCCATTCCCCACAGAGAGAACAAAAAATGGACCAGGGCTAGCCTTACAAGTAGCAATCATCCCGTTCCACACGCTACGAGCAGCACCCCAGAACTCTGAGCAGCAGCACAGCGAAGAAAAGTTTGGCAAAGCTTATCAAAGCTGATTCATCACGTTTTCTTTCTGCGCTGGGCAATTGCTGCTGATAGCCGGGCTCCGCGCGCGATATCTGATGTACAAATTCCCTTTCTCGTCTGCCCGCGCCTCATTCCATCTGCCTTCCTCCTCGCCGCATACTTTTCTTTCAAGTTGGCTTTCTTACACGTTCTTCTGCTATCAGGCAGAACCTGCATCAGAGGAGGTGTCCCTGAATTCTGGTCATGCGAGCCGATCCACAAGACCGAAACATAGCAAATTAATCTGAGTTTCGTTGCAATAAAGATGTGTTTAAATTTTCTTTTTTTCCTCGTACTGTACGAGAATTTAACAAATTGCCCTCTTGTCTTACACAAATTTCATCACCAACCCGGTTTTTACAAGGTCTTGTAGGCTAACTTTCCTTCTGGACTACAGATGTTTAACACTTGACATTTTGCACTGTGTATAGCCGTGTGTTGTATTTGTTGTATGTAGTGTACTCACCTCATCTGCCATGGCCATCAAGAGATGGCTGGCAGTATCTTTCAAATAAATAAATAAATCTGTGCGTTTTCGTTTTCTTGTTGTCATTTTAGCGCTTTTAGCAGGGTGCATTTTTTATAACCTTTTGTGATTTTTTGTCCGGAGTCCAAGTTTTGGTACTTGAGTACTCGATGGGAAAGTACTCGAAAAAAAGTACTTTAAGTACAGTACAAAGTACACGATTTAAAATGTACTTAAAGTAAAGTACAAGTACACAGAAATGTACTTAAAGTACTACTTGAGTACTTGGTACTTCAAGTGCTGCCCATCACTGACATGGCATATGCTTTCACATCTCAAGGAAGTATATTTTAAACACATCGTGCCTGTTTTGGCAAAAGTATGTGCTTAGCTTAGTAACTGGCATGTTCTGACATGTTCCACAGCAACCCGGACCGCTATACTGTATGAAGTGGTTATCACCACAGTGAAATGTGTTTGACTAGTCGGGTAATATTCATGAGAGAACGAGTAAAATTTATTTATGAAACCATATTTGCATGTTGTAATTGTGTATACAGTTCTCGCAGTGCGTGACATACATACATATCCAATACAGTACACATCTGCAAGAAACATGTGTTTGCGCCACCTTACCGCAGAATGCGTGGCTCACAACGTTGCAATTGAAATAACTTGCGAAACTATGCAGGAGCATAAGCAAGCACATTACAAAAAACCGACAATCTGCTAAAATTGGTCGAGATTGGTTTGTTAGCCCTGCAGCTATAACTACTAGGTCATCAACCAAGCGTATCATGTGCCGTGGCAACCTGTGTGTGACCATTTTAAAGATTTTCATCCGCTGGGTTGCCCTTTCTACATGGACTGTTTCAACACACCTCTAACACCTTGAACCTTTAACACATCCATAACAAGAACAAAACGGCAACGGAATTGTTGAATCCTACCACTAAAAACTAGGGGTGTGCGAATCCGAATATTTTAAGTCGAATCGAATATCGAATCGAATGGGGGAAAAAATTCCGAATACCGAATCGAATATCGAATATTCCTGCAAAATTTACAATATGTGACTTTCGCACTAAAAGTTTCCATTTTGTAGCCCATGGCTTTAGTGTAAATTTTCTGGCATTAACTGTCACAAGAGAGACATGCAAGTCTGTTTAAAGCCCCTACTCTTTAATTTTGCATGACAGTGCTTCCTGCTTTTCAGGTGAACCTACACTTACTGGAGTACTGGAGTGGTTACTTTCATTTCAAAATTTTATGTCAGGCAGGAGCACGTTATACGGATGAGGCTGTAATTGTTTCAGACAACCCCAGGCCATTTGTGAAATAAACGATTTGGCATCCTGCCTCAGCTTTACCATGAACACCCTTTAGTTTCTTAGCACTCGCCCTAGGAAGTTGCACTCCTGAAATTTTAGATATAAAGGACATCTTTAAGACATCCTTCTTGTTCGTGGGCTGTATAGTCATTATTCGAGAGTCCTAACTTTTTAAAGGCAACCTCACAGACATCAAATCAAAGTTCCTCGTCGGCACCGCTAAACTGCATGTGGGAGGGGCGGCACCACTTCCACAGACGATGTCTACAAAACTAACTTTGTATAACGTTATCTTAAACCAAACACTGTCCCGCCTGTGTTGGTCCTGCAGCAAAGGCAATTTCGTAAAGCACGCTTCACCTCATACATGGAAGCATCAGGTGAAGCCCACTTTCGGGTTGTGTCGTTCATATTCGTGGAATGGTCGAATATTCCAAAAATCGAATATTGGATATTCGATTCGCGAATCGAATAGTTCGAGCGTTTGATATTCGATTCGAATTCGAGAACTCGAATATTCGCACACCCCTACTAAAAACTGTGCACTCTAAGTAAAGTCTGGCACAATAGTGATGGCATTGAGTGTACTTGCCAAGTTAGTGCAAACTAACATTTCGACAATTGTTGACAAGTTGCCGTCGCTTCTCGCAGTCTGGCTTATTATGGTTCAAGGATTTCACGAAAAAGTGAAGCCGCGTCAGACAATAAAATTTGACCACTCTTCTAGTCATATCTAGACTCTGTTCGCTGCACTGAGCAAGCGGTAGTTGACGCTCATTCGCGGATGTGATTACGTCAAGAATTCATTCTGAATGTAACCCGTTGGTACTGAATGATTTTGTCACGGCATTTTCCAAGTTAAGTATTAACTTGTAAAACGTGCGCGTTGGCTAGAGCAGGCCGCTCTTGTCAAAGTGTTCGGTAACGTCAATGGGTAGATTACTTGTTCGGCGTTTCCAAATCACAGCCTCCGGCAATCAGTCCAAGGCCTTTTCAAAATGCACTTGTGTGCAGCGCATCCGGCGATGTAATATATCAACCCGGTGTCACTTCTGTCTGTCACGTATGGTAGGTGATCCACAGCTGCTTCCACTGCCCCCCGCAAGCGGCATCGGTTTCGGCTGGTGTTTGGTGAGTGGCGCCACCACGGACCCCAGCCCCCAGTCCCAAGATGTTAACCGTACCGTGCCGAGGGGATGTGAGGTGAAGGGTAGAAACCTTGAACGGTGGCGGTCAGGGTCTTGGTCAGGTCCTGGCCGACGGGTTTTTCTGAAAACTCCGGGACCTTCCCACATGTATAGGCATGAAGTGTGGGTGACCTTGTGGAATGCCTAGCAATCAAACCTGTATGGTTAAACACTTCTCTTCCCCTCCGATCGGGGACGGCAAACGCCCCCGGACCGAAGTCTCGAAATCTAATGCACAATTTTTTCTGTCGAAATGCATAGTCTTGTCGGCTACTTCTCCGGAAGAAGAAAAAAGTACACCTCTTGGGAAAATGTCGCCCTTCTTTATTGAGAAGGCGGTGTCTTCCCTCTCCAACCACATCACCGAAATCAAGAAACTGCGATCTGGTGACCTTCTCATCAAATGCACATCAGAGACAGACAGCAAAAAGATACTGAACGCCCGAGAAATGCTTGGTATCCCCATATATGCTTCCTTGCATAAGACCTTAAATACGTGTCGTGGTGTGGTAGCTGTTGCTGAGCTGATCGATGTCCCAGTAGAGGAGATCCTTGAAAACCTAAAGGAGCAGGCAGTAATCGATGTTCGTAAGCTTAAGATAAGGAAAAACAATGAATATATTACCACCAGAAATGTTGTCCTTACTTTCGACCGTCCTTCACTGCCTGATAAATTGAAAGTTGGATATTTGTCTGCAGAGGTCCGTCCGTATATCCCAAACCCTCTTCGTTGCTTGAAGTGCAACCGTTTTGGGCACGCTGCTGATGCCTGCCGGGGGTCGTCGTGCTGTGCTCGTTGTGGCCAGCAGGGCCATGATACGAAAGAGTGTAGAGGGCCTGATTGCTGTGTGAACTGCACTAATGATCACCCCTCTTACTCGAGATCCTGCCCTAAATGGAAATTAGAAAAGGAGATTTTACGCATCAAGGTTACTGAAAACATCAGTTACCCCGAAGCAAGGAAAAGAGTATCCCTTTTCATCACACACAGATCCTTCTCGGGAGTGCTTCAACAGAAACCAAAGATGGTAACTGTACACACGCAAACAGATGTTCCACATAGTAACCAACTATCAGCAAGTGAAGACGGGGTAAAAACGAAGCCCCTAGATGAAACTACGGTAGTGACTGCGACAGCAGTCCTACCCTTGTCATCACCCTCCATGGAGGCGGGCTCTATGGAGTGTGATGATGATTCGAGCTCGGAGCTCTCCTTGGGGAGCACGAGCTCACCATTTCTGACACCCGCAAGAGGAAACCTCTCGAGGAGTGGTTCTCTCCCCGAGATATCGGAGAAGGATTTGACGGAGGCCAGAAGAAAACCCCGGAAGCCGAGGATTACTCCTCCCCAGAGGAGTAAGACCTAGGAGACATAGGAAATGGAAATCTTTCTGGTCGACATAACAAATTGTTGTATGCACTTTTTCTCATTCCTGGAGATTCACCATAACTTCGGGAACCACTATGCAATCTACACTGATGGGACTAAAGTAAGCAGTGGTGTGGCGGCTGTTGCCCTTGAAGGTGATTCTATTATGACGGCACGCCTGAACACGAACGCCACAGTTTTCACCGCAGAGCTTTACGCGATTCTCCTGGCTCTGCGGCACATTCAACAAAACGACCTTCAAAATTCAGTAATTTATTCCGATTCGCTAAGCTCTGTGCGTGCGCTGCTTTCATGCTATGACAGCAAGAATCACCTCGTCAAGCGAGTACGAGCGCTTGCGACTCAACTTTGTTCCCGAGGCTTTTCAATCTGTCTCTGCTGGGTCCCCAGCCACACTGGGATCCCGGGGAATGAACGAGCCGACCGTGAGGCTCGGCGAGCGTTGGCACAAGAGGAGTCAGCTCTAGGACTACCCTACCAAGACATCCTGCCAGTGTTAAAGAGAGCTGTCTGCACACAGTGGCAGCAGGAGTGGGACATGGAAGAAAATAACAAGCTACACCTCACACAGCCACACGTTCCCCCCCCCCCCCCCCCGCATCGGACTGAACACATCAACAGATCATCCGAAGTTCTTTACGCGAGATTGGGGATTGGACACATATGGCTCACGCATCACCACCTACTCAGAGGTCAGGATCCGCCAGTTTGTGCGCACTGCGGTGACAGCTTGACTGTCTTGCACGTACTGGCATCCTGCCCTCACTTCGAACACCAACGCCAACAGTATTTCACCGCATTCTACAGATACCATGTCCCACTCCACCCAGCCCTTCTACTGGGTGACACCCCTCTTGTGCCGTTTGATAGCGTCATTAAATTTTTGACCACGTGTGGGTTTCTTAGTCAGATGTAGATGATAAGCATTGCTCCGCTTTTATCTAATATCACCGAACCCCTCATGTAAATATCTCATTGTCACACTTGTAGATAGCTTTTAACTGCCATGCTCGCTTGCTATCGTCATCCTCCTCTCTCTCTTATCCTGGTCAATCTCATCGCTGATCGCTCATACCTGTAGATAGGTTTTAACTACCACACACTCTCTCTCACATCATCTTTCCCATAATCATCTCCGACACACTCACCATAGTTTTGGCGCTCTATGGCCTTTGTTGCCTTTGTGCCATTAAACACATAATCAATTAATCAATCAATTTTTCTCAGTTCTGTACTTCTGATGGGCCACACAATCCTCCAATGGAATTGCCGTGGGTTGCTTTCCAACTTGGACGATATTCATGATCTTTTTGAAAAGTACAATGCAATATGCTTTTGTGTCCAAGAAACACACCTAAATGCACATACATAAAATCCATTCCGAAGGTATAACATTTTCCGGAAAGATCGAACTGACACAACCCGTGCATCCGGTGGAGTAGCCATCATTACCCGTGGGGCTGTTCCAGCAAAAGAGGTCCCTTTGGTGACAGGTCTGGAAGCTGTTGCAGTACAAATTTGCCTCAATAGAATTTTAACAATATGTTCGATTTATCTCCCACCTGCAACAGTAATTACGCACACACACATTGAAAACTTGTGTGGCCAGCTTCCATTTCCTTTTATTCTTGCTGGTGATTTTAATGCTCATAACCCCCTTTGGGGTGGTGCCAGAGTTGATCCCCGAGGAAAGATGTTAGAAAGGATTCTATTGTCATCAGTGCTTTGTCTACTGAACACAGGTGTACATACCTATGTACACACTGCAACACAATCCTTTTCCTCTTAGGATCTTAGCTTCTGTAGTCCGTCCCTCTTTCAAGATCTGACATGGAGTGTAGAGGATAACCCTCACGGGAGTGATCATTTCCCTGTGGTTATGAAATTTTTGCATACTGTAAATTCTTTATCCAGTCGACCTCCTAGATGGAAACTTGAACATGCTGATTGGGGAAAGTTTTCAGAAAATTGTGACCTATCCTTAATTCCTTTTAATGAGATAAGGATTGAGGAAGCCAGTAACTTAATCACAAACATCATCCAACAAGCAGCTACTCAATCCATACCGCAAACGTCTCACCATCTACCGCGACGACCAAAGCCGTGGTGGACGAGTGAGTGTGAGGATGCTCGAAAACTTCAAAGCCGTGCATGGAATAGATTTCGGAGGTACGCTACTACCCAAAATCTTCTGCTCTTCAAAAGAGCAAGAGCAAAAGCCAGATGGACAAGGAAACAAGCCAAGCGGTCCTCTTGGCAAAACTTTGTATCATCTTTATCCCGCGATACCCCATCCAAGGTGGTTTGGGACAGGATCAGAAAAATTAAAGGTGAATATACAAATTTTTCCATTCCATTGCTGCAAATCAATGGCCGCTCATGTGAAAGCTTACAAGAACAGGCAAATGTGCTTGGTCAACACTTTGAGAGCGTTTCAGGTCCTTCGCATTATAGTGCAGACTTCCTTAAACACAAAAACATTGCCGAGAAACAGAAAATTAGAATGAATGGTGGTGATGACCATTCATATAATCAGCCGTTCAGCATGGTGGAGCTTCTGCGAGCTTTATCCTCTACAAAGGCGACTGCACCTGGCCCAGATAATTTCATGTACTCTATGCTTCACCGTCTGTCAGATGAGTCAAAGACAATATTGGTACACTTTTTTAATCGGGTGTGGGTAGAAGGGGCATTACCATCATCTTGGAAAATCGCTATGGTTATTCCACTTCTAAAACCTGGCAAAGAACCATCTTGTCCGAGCAGTTACAGACCTATCGCTCTAACGAGCTGTATAGGCAAGACCTTTGAACGAATGGTCAATGGTCGCATTGTCCATTTTCTTAAGGAAACCAAATGTCTATCAACACTGCAATGTGGTTTCAGGGTGGGGCGTTCCACAATGGATCATCTCATTCGTTTAGAAACGACCATTCGTGAGGCGTTTGTTAGAAGGCAGCACTGTTTATCCGTCTTTTTTGATTTAGAAAAGGCGTATCACACTGCATGGAGGTATGGTATCCTTCAGGACATGTATTCTTTCGGCATAAGGGGACGCCTACTTAGATGCATTGCTGATTTTCTTCAAAACAGAAAATTCATGGTCCGGCTGGGCACGGTGTCGTCTCGTCCTTTCTGTCAGGAGAACGGAGTACCGCAGGGATCTGTTCTCAGTGTTACTTTATTTTTAGTCAAAATCAACTCGGTGGCATACGCCATCCCACCTTCGATATCGTATTCTCTCTATGTAGATGACATACAAATATCTTGTTGTTCTGCAAACTTGACAATATGCGAAAGACAAGTGCAGCTAGCAATAAATAGGCTCAACAAGTGGTCATCTGAAAACGGGTTTAAATTCTCGGCTGAAAAAAAAACTGTGTCAGTCCTGTTTTCGAGGGTGAGAGGAATGTTCCCACCACCGTCTTTAAATCTGGGTGGTCGCGATATCCAGGTAAAATCCGAACACAAATTTCTTGGGGTTACCTTTGACAGTAAGCTTACCTTTCTACCACATATTAAAAATCTTAAGACCAAATGCATGAAGTCTCTGAACCTCCTAAAGATACTATCTCACAGATCCTGGGTAGCAGATCGAGACACATTACACAAGATTTATATTTCCACAGTACGCTCTAGACTGGATTACGCATCAATTGTCTATGGATCTGCCCGCCAATCTGTACTAAAAATACGTGATGCGTTGCATCATCGAGCGCTGCGTTTGATAATTGGCGCTTTCCGCACGACACCAGTTGAAAGCCTTTATATTGAAGGCAATGAGTGGTCTTTGGAGAGACGTAGGACGTACCTTTCAATATCCTATGCACTCAGAGTGAGAGGCTACCCGAACCATCCAACTTTGTCTTGTGTGAAGGAAACACGGTTCAAACTGCTTTTTCTTAGCAAACCCAGTGTTGTCCCTCCTTTCAGCATGCGCCTGTCACAGAGGATCGACGCTTGTGAATTTCCTGAGTATCACACTCCAGTTCTCGGAGTTGGTGAAGGAGTTCCCCCACGACAGCCACCTCCACAATCCAACTACTTCCTGACGAAATATAGGAAACAGGATACTCCTCCGTGTGTTCTCCAACAGGAGTTCATGTACCTTGTTGGTACTTTTGGAGAGCATACAACTTTTTATCGAAATCACCTACTGCTGTTTCCTGTGCAATGGTAACAGGATCTTATACAAAATCCTGTCGATTCATGAACCTTGTATCAATATTTAGTGCTGAGATCTATGCAATTATCTTGGCGGTTAACCATATTCTGGAACAGCAGATTCGATCTTCAGTTATCTACAGTGACTCCCTCAGCTCCCTCCAAGCTATCTGGAGCTTACACAAACAAAAGAACCACCTGGTCTTGACTGCACAATACTTAGTGAACAAAGCATTGAGCAAAGGTCTTCGATTGTCCTTCTGTTGGGTACCCAGCCATGCTGGGATACCCGGGAATGAACATGCAGATGCTGCTGCGACAGCCGCGCTTTCCTCTTACATTAGCTCATTTGATGTCCCTCTTCAGGACCTTCGCAGGGTCTTGAGGACGAAAATAAACAGCACATGGCAGCAACACTGGGACACCCAGCATCAAAATAAGCTTAGGCTCATTAAGCAGTCAATCGAATACTCCTATTGTAGTGTCAAAAAAACCGCCAACAGGGGATCATTTTAAGTCGTTTAAGACTTGGTCATACACATCTAACACACGGTTTTTTGTTGCGTGGCGAAGAGCCGCCAGAATGCATGCATTGTGGGGTACAGCTGACTGTACTCCACCTACTCATTACATGCCCACTTTACGAGGTAGAGCGTAATCGTTATTTTTCTGAATTTTACCGCTTTCATTTGCCAATTCATCCCTGTCTTTTGCTGGGGGATGAACCTCTCTTATCCATCGTACGTGTTTTTAAATTTTTTCAGGACATCGGTCAACTGCATAATCTGTAATCCATCCCATTTCTCTCACTGTGCCTTTTTTATTACTGTCTGGTTTTAATATAATCATTAAAATTTTAGTCTAAGTACATGGTCAATATATGTCTTGGCGCATTATGGCCTAAGCTGCCCTTGCGCCATTAAACTCCGAATCATCATCAGCTTCCACTGCCACCATGTTGCCGTAATCTAGCAGCTCGTCAATGCTTTGTCGCAGCCTAACTGATGACATGTTGGCTGTTTCTGGGCTCAGCAGCGCTGTGACGAGGCTATCGCCCACATTTCCATTGTTTGGAGCCCGCACGAGGTTATAAGAGCTTAGACAGCTTACAACAGTGAGAAACTGTCCTGCAGAGGGCTGTTCATTTGAGCAAAGCGACGGACTGATAATGTTGAATAGGCGCTCGATGCAGTCTCTATTCAAGCGTGGCATCATCACATATGCCTACCCAACATCCCTCGTGAGGTACTCCAACAGCTGTTTCACGCTTGTAAGGCTAACCCGGAGCCCCTCAGCGGTGCTGCGACTGAGGAACCCCTGCTGTCCTGTGTGGGCCTCCCAGTCATCCAAGAATCGGAGTACTTCGTCGAGGCATTCAGCTTGCTTGGAGTTCGGCCTAAATAATAGAGACACCAGCGTCGTAATCACGCTCTTATGCCACCATACAACTATAATTCGGGACAAAGGCAGATTCCCATGTATTTATTTGCCACAGAAAATGCATCGGGAACTGAAAATTCGGTCTTTCAGGAAGGTCGTTAAGTGTAGTGTGTGAGATTTCATACACGTGACCAAAAGTAATCCACAGAGAGACCACTGTGGCGCCGCTCATGATCATAGTTTTCTTAGGATGCAAACTCCCGAATTATTACAACAGTTTTAAAAAGGAGCTCGGAAAGCAGTTTAATCACTACCATTTTTTTAACCAAGCGGTTCGTATGCTTATTAAAACGCACAATGCGAAGTAATTCTATTAACAAGTGCACTAATATTGCAGTATTTGACTTTGAAAATTGCGACCGTGCGCAACGGTGGCAATGCCTGGAACGAGCCGTCGAGCCGCTTGCGTCATTTTGACGTCGAAAAAGTCGAGCCGCTGATTGGTTTCGAGGAACGTCGTCTGCTATTTTTCACTCGGAACCCCCCGCAACGGTGGAAGACGTTTCTTTTGGTTTTTCTTTGATTTACCAGATACAGTAAACGAAGACTGGTCTACAGACACTGTTCAAGGTTAGGCAGTGAGATTATGGAGGCCATCCTCATTGGACTCCCCGAGCAAAGTCAACCAAAAATCGGTCAACCTCTCCCCGCTCGACCTTGTTTTCCCTAAAGCGACCTTCCGGAGTAGGTGGATTGTGAAAATAAATTTCAGGTGCCAGTTGAACGGTGTGCTGTCCATGTCTGTGTTTTGTATGCTGTTCGTTATCGTGGGAACTGTTTGTTGTTCTGTTGTTGGCGGCAATAAGTATAAACACAGTGCAGCACTAAGCGCTGGTTCATTTCACGCCTTAAAATGTTCGCTGCATCGCTATGATCACTAATTCCGTTCGCTATGTCACTATATCAATATTCGTTATATCACTAATTCGCTATGATCACTAGTGCCCGACACTTCGACTAGCAACTTTGCTAGCTATTCAGTTAATTCCTTATTCAGCTGGAGGAGTGTTTTTGCCGATACGTTGTCAGATACAATCCAGTGAAATCTATCGCAATATGCTGTCTCCGGCACGTCGTGGCATCAGGCGTTGAACATTCATTGCCTGAGTTACACACCAACATAGCCAAGCAGTGTCATAAGACCACCACAATTTATGATCAACTTATCAATCATCGAGCTAAACGAGAATTGGCCGATGCAGACTACAAATGTGCACGACGCAGACACGCAAGATTGAGTTCATCCGTGCTCGGCGCCTTTTGTTTTGTCACTATATAGTGACCGACAGCCCAGGTTAAGTTTGCGTCCGGCGACATATCAGCGTGCACTGAAACAACACGTGACTAGCGTAAATTTTAGCTGACTATAAAATGCACATGTCCCGCGCGGGAAACTGCCAACGGCAAACTGTGACTAACCCGGCCATAATAAGGTCATCCCTTATTCATCGCTTGACAGGGAGAAAGCAGGGCGAAAGAAAACGGAAAGAAAGAAAAGAAAACCAGTCAGCACTGACACTGATAGAAGTGCGGTCACCGCTTTCAACTTTTATTACGTCACCAATGACGTTTTTTTCTTTCTCCTCCTCGTTTGACCCGGAGGAGCGAGTCGAGTGGGAACGCGCGCGGCGATGTTCAAACGTCTTTTTTTCTACGAAAAATATCGCGTACAGAGAAAATGTTTGTGTTAATCATAAAGTTAAGTTACCTGCTTCCACAACGCGTTCGGAACGGAAAATTTTTGAGATGGTTTTCAGAGCTCCTTTAAGTTCAGTCCGACGTGTCGATGCTTGTAAACAAAAATCGTGAGGAAATAGGCCCGACTTCAGGGCTCCTTTCTCTTTCGAAATTATGGTCGTGTACGCACACAGTGCAACTGGGAATCCACGCAGTAATATCACAGACATCTGTTGCATGCAGAGTAGTGCGCAACCTTAATGACTTGCGTCAGCACCTAAAAGCACGGGAAACCGTGACGTCATCACAGCTATCAAAGACTTCATCAGTCTTATGAACTCTTCAGTAGATGGGTAGAAATCCAGCGAACCGGTAGAGATGTAGGAAGGGAGTTGCCTCAGGACAGAAGCCGCCGATATTTCGAACAGAGACTGTTCTTCTTTTGGGCCCAGGGCCCTTTCACCGTACGTCCAGAAGAAGAACAGTCTCTGTTCGAAATATCGGCGGCTTCTGTCCTGAGGCAACTCCCTTCCTATGAACTCTTCAGTTGGTTTGCTGTCACCGTATGGAGACTGAACCTGGCCAAGGAAGGATGTCTCCCCCGAACACTCGCATTGCAAGGTTGACCCGCTTCTTATCAAATGGGCCAGGGAAGATGTGTCCGAGTAATTTTGGGCATTGCCTTCAGGGTAGCATTTCCCGCATAACATTTCCAGGCTTTCTTGATGTGCTCATAAAGAACCTGTTGATATGCACATATGTAGGTTCTATTTAATAATTGGCATTCCAATAAACATCTATGACGGAATCGTTGTAGGTGCACGAATCCTTCCTTTGTGTATTGAAGTCACTTGTCTGGAAGGAGTTTCGCACGCACTTAGTCAGGTGGGGAAAGTCTTACAGAAGGTAAAGGAATCTTGTCGAGTCTACAGCGTGAACAGTCCTTCAGTTGACATGTGTCCTGTCGGTGGCCTTGATTCCCAGCATATGCCACGTGGAACGGTTCCATGTGGCCCCGTCGCCGCATATATAATCTACCAGGAGTCCGACCTGTTCACTCAGGATCATGGCTTCAGTCAGTGATTTCACCAGTATATGTGCCTTCACGTTTCCTCGAGAGGCGAATACTCCTATAGGAAAGGAAAGGGAAAGCTTCTCCTGAGATGGATTTTCTATACCCAGTGTAGACATCCAGCAGGTTAGCATCAGCCTGTTCGCTTCATTTGTTCGTAAATCACGTATCTGCTCGAATAACTGATGTCCACTATACGAGGAAGTGGAGAATTTAAAGCCTGTGGACGCGTGAGGCATTGCCTAGGCCCACGATAGCCAAATGCACATGAAACCTAACATGAATCCGTCGATGGCAAGCAATATACCAGCGCAGATATCTTTTACGAGCAGGAAACGAGTCATAAGCGAGAAGGTGAGTACAAGTAACCATTATTTACCGCCACTGAGATGGTATGGTGCTATTAGTCCGTATTCACCAACTTACTTAAACTATTACCCCATCCTCTGCAACCTGCTGCTGTGAAGCCTATGGCACCGCACATAGCGAGCCTCCTGCACAGCGCATGCGCATTTCACCAGAGTCTGCCATAAGCGATGATGACCGGTAGGCCTATTCCTCGGTTCACGAAGAATTTTTCATCAAATCTTGGGTAAGTTTTGATTGATATACCACTACAAGCACCCAGGAGACGAATTTGATCACAATGGGACGAATATTTGCCTCAAATGTTTCATTTCGATCATCCACCCAAGCTACTTAAACTGGTGGTTTAAGCCCCATGCATTTGAATGGGACGTATTTTAAACTAGGGGAGGGGCTAGTTTCACGTCTAAGTACGCTGCAACTACTGTGAACGTGTGCGTTGAAAAACTATCGTAAAGTGGTTGCGCTAGTCGAAGTTAACTGGTAAACATTAAGCAGAATCGTTTTAAATGCACGGTTAGTAAAGAAAACGGCGTACGCTTGACCTAGGGTAGAAAATGCGGCAGTTGTTTTTAGAAGGCGCTATTGCGAACTTTTGCGTGAGAAACGTAGAGACCACCGTCAAACTGTGGTCAAAGAGAGTGACATCGACATGTGCCACTGGACAAAATCCATATACCAATCCAAGGGACTGAGAGAGCGTGTGGATGACCGAACGTCAATGTGCCGCTTGAAAAGCAAAGTATAAGTAGTGCTGGTGCTTATTATGTGCGTCGTCATCTGTAATACACACTGTAAGTGCCCCCCATCATTGTACAGTAAGAGCAAGAACATGCTAGATCGCTGCTGCGAGCCCTGGTGGAGATATTGAGAGGCGTTATCCACTTGCATGTTTATCAACCATCCCAGTATCTATCATCTCTTCGCAGCGTGTCTAATCTCCAGGGACATTTAACACTGCAATAGGACTGACCGTAAAGTGCATTAGCGTCTTGCGGCTGTTGTGTGGATGCTATCGAGTCATGGAGATATTGCATGTTGTTGCACTACACTGAACACGAAATCTGAGCAGATTTTACGTTCCCAGATTACGAAAATACCGGAGCAAAGGTGAACAGGTCCCCATTTCCCCTGGATTCACATGCAAGCATAGATGAAATTGAAATATGTGTCTTACTTACTTCAGCATGCCACAGCAGAACAGACCAGTGAAAATCAGTTATTCAGGTATTGTGTTACTACTGCTACATTAGAAAACATTCAAAGAGACAGCTGCTTGCTTCTATATTGATTTATCGTCTGGTAACAGTAGATATGCTTTTGTAGGGCTGCTTCTGCAAAAAGGCACTACACAGCAATGTGCTAAAGGGGGCTGCAAATCTTTGAAAGCGTCATTACTATTGCAGGTACATAACCATGACCAATCACTGACAGCTTTTGTGCATTGTATAAGCACAGATATTCTGGAGATCCTTTCTCGAAAATTATCTGCGTTGGACTCATTCATCACAACAACTTTGTATTCGTGAGCTTTTTGTTTTCTGTATTTGCACGTATGCAAGATGCCGCCGATTGCAAGACGACCCCCATATATTCACTCGTAAAATTAGGAAAAAAAGCGAAAAGCAGACAAGAAATCGGTACCCAACTCACTTTATACAGAACTCTCAGCTTTCATCTATTTCAAAGCATGACATGTCAGAGTCACCACTGTTCTCCTTGTCCGAGTCCTCCCATAACAGGTCGTCTTCGCTTCCGTCCATCGCGTTGGATGCTGCATTTCTTGAATGCCCGCCACGCATCCAGAATCTACGTAACCACTTGGCTCAGAGAAGCACGCTTCAAACGCCCAGTTGGAGTAAGCTGATGCTCTTCTTGTTCCATCCAGTCGCTGTAGAGCTTCCGAAGGCGATCCTTGAAAGGTTTGTTGATCGCCACGTCCAGGGGCTGAATTTGCGACGTCATGCCGCAGGGAATGACTACCAAGTCGCTGCCATTTGCTCGAAGCATTTCTTTGCTGTGATCACCTGTGTGACCCTTAAACGAGTCCACCACCAGCATCGAGCGACGACACAACAAGCTCCCCCGGTCGGCGAAACCACACCAACTTCAGCCATTCATCGAACAGTTCGGACGTCATCCACCCCTTCTCATTGCACCTGATGACGGCACCCCGTGGAAACTGCTCCTTCTTCGGAAGCGTCTTTCTGGCGAAGATGATGTAGGGTGGCAGTTTGTGACCGTCAGCTGTGCAGGACAGCACGACGGTCACCCTTTGCTTCTCACACCCCGAAGTGCGAATCTTCGCTTGCTTCGCACCTCTGTCCTTGACCGTTGTGTTTGACGGCATGTCAAACCATACGGGTGTTTGATCGGCATTGCTGATCTGGCCCAAAGGGTAGGAGTGCTGCTGGCGCAGTCGTATTACGAATCGTTGAAATTCACGAAGTTTCTCCTCAGAGTGCGAAGGCAACCGCTGACAGACTGACATTCCTAACGAGAATCCCGCTCGCTTCATGAACTTTTGCACCCATGACCTGCTTGCCTTGAATGTCGAGTGCAGTTGGCCTTTCTCGCGTGCGATCTGGCGTGCCTTTGCTTGAATCATCTCCGCAGTGACCGTGACACATGTGCCTCGCAACACTCTGACATACTCGGAGACTTCCTTCATCCGCCGGAAGCTGCCGTTTACACAATGGTGCAGGGAAAATGGCGGGCGCCCAAACCACGTGATCCCCAGCAGCCACTCACAGCGTCTTCGCTGGCCAGCGCGGGAAAAAAGCTGGGGCCCAGTGCGCATGCGCAGACCGAACTCATTTCCCAACCTCTTTCCCCTTCCCTCCTCGGGTTTTTCGTCTCTCCTCTCGTCCCCCCCCCCCCAACCTCGTCGGTTTGTCTTCGGCGCTTGCTGTCTTGCTGTCGAGCAACGATCATGCTGTCCCAAAGCAGACAATCAAAAAGCGATGGTGTATGACAAATCAACTTTATTTGTCCTCGGGAACTGCCTCGAAAAAGCTACAGTACATATCTTTTTACGTCTTGTAACAGGCTTCACTGGAGCTTTAGGTGCTTCGACATCGAAGGGCAGTTCAAAAGCCAATACTGAGCTATGTGCGTCGTTGTTGCCGATGACTGCGGGAGAACTAAAACAAAACAAAAAATATATTGATGATCCGTAACTCTGCACGAAAATCACTGCTATGATAGGCAATCGATCTTGATTTCGTATTTGAACACCAAGGCATTTGTCAAGTTCGTAGTTCAAGTTCGTTCAATGTTCGTAGATCACAGTGAATGAACGGCTGCGACGCGCATGAGGGGCAACTAGCATAACCACACATAATTTGATAACGGCATATCAGAAATGTACAAGTTACGGCAATGCAGTGCACAATGAAACGCCGCTAACGTACCGATCGAGTGACTCGTAAATGTTGTGCGTAATACACTTAACGCGATAAACCTGCATTACTCCCTTCAGTCACAAAAAAGTAGTCAAACTTGTCTTATGGTTCACCTGCAGTACGTCGGAAAGAGTGCAGACTTCCTCTCTGACGATTTCTGCGTCCTTTGGAGGTGTAGGGATTCTATGTCATGTTCGTCTTCCCGCTGTTGTGATGATGAGGTGGATGTGCCATTCCGTTCTCATATTAGCAGTTCGCCACAATCTAAATCTGAAGCATTCAAAACCCTCAAACTACCCCCTAGCGTCTGCGTGCACAACGGTTGCAGTCCGAGAGAACACGCGTGGCCGGACAGACGCGATGTCTCCTCTGTCGTTTTTCTTTCTCCTCCGTTCGACTGCTTCCGTTGTTGAGCAGTTCGCGCGTTCGGATGCTCGCTCCTCAGTCAAATGACTCTCGCCCAATCAGCGCGAAGGAAACTGACGCCAGTTTTTAAGACCAATGAGCATCCAAATATTTATACATATATTGCGCAGCCAATCAGAGATCTTCCGCGTACGCGCGCCGGTGGCGACAATATTTTGGAGGCGGTGCGTTTCGCTTTAGAGCCGGCGGCTGCTTCCTTTTCTATGTCGACATGGCGCCCAGTCTTTGGTCCACCAAAGGTTTCCCTCGTGCTGGAACAGTCGAATATTTCCTTCCGTTGGCCAAGCCACCTTCGAACGTTTGCCTCGGAAACTCCGAAACGCGTCCAACTTGAACGAGGCGGAGTAGAACACGCGCTTAGGGGCCATCACGAAACGCATGTGGAAATTCAAAATGCAATTAGCACCGGCAAACACCTGAAACAGCCAAAAACTAAGGGAGGAGAAAACTGGAAGGCTGCCAAGGGCATCACGTGGGGTCGCCCCTCACTCTCCCCTTCTGTTTGCTGTTCCCCGCTCCCGTTCTTTTGGCGGGAGCGTACGGTTTCAATTGCAAGACGACCCCCATTTTCGTGGCACAATTTTTTGAAAAAAAAAAAGCTCGTCTTGCAATCGTGCAAATATGGTATACAGATGATAAAGGCTATTACGTAGTTGCACAAGGATGACTTTTTTCATAGAAGCGTGCACTCTGGATATCCTGCTAAATTAGTTGCCAAGGTCACATAAGAACATAAGCGAGCAATGGCGTACAACAACAACAAAAAAAATCCTTGCTACATTCCACGTGCTGACTCCACTAAAGGCGGAGTCCCATAGCCTCGATTTGAGCAGCAGCAGCAGAGCAACAGCAGTGGAGCAGCAGAGCTGCAGCGACACGAGCGGTCCCATAGCACTGGGCGAGAGCAGCAGCGCTGCCGGGCTGCAGAAATTCCCTGCTGCTCCCCTATCCGAATTTTTGGTTGCTGTGCTGCCGTGTTGCTCTGCAGCCGATCTTGCACGCCAATCAGAAGTATTGTTTACGTATGGAGCTCTTCAGTGGTGTTCGGTGTTAGCAAAGGTGGTGAGTGATGACTTGTTTTCTTTTGCGTCGGACGATGTTCAAGTGCTTTTACAAGTGTACCTTTCAAGTGCAGTGGTTTCATAATCTACTCAGAAAAAAGTTTCTAGAAAAAGAAGAAAAGATTCGCTTTTCTTGATGAACGATGAAAGATCTCTCGCTTTTCTTGTCATTTTCATTATATGTATATGCAGAATATGGATTACTACGAATAAAGTGTTCAACCCAACCCGCGTTATCGGTTTATTCACGATGCGTATCATAAAAGGATTATAGAGGGGCAGCTTTTCAGCACCGTGAAGGCGCCATCCTCATTAGTACTTTGCAGGAGCCGTGTAGCTGTACCTGTGTACCTGTGTGTTATCGCTTGTTCAGGGTCATATATTGCTGGCAAAAAGCCTTGAGTCATGGTTCCCATCAGTGTCAATGCTACCAAGCTTCCACTTTGTCAGTCTTCACTATGTTCTGTCCCACTATGTGTCTTTGCCCACTGCCAGGAAAATGCACCTTCGGCACTCACGAAGTAGTCTGCAAAAACGTTTCTCACACTTGCTGCCTCACGTGAGAAACGCCTGGCAAGCGTCGGTCTGAGGTCCTCCAGGGCATTTGCAGGATTCCTCGCGAGCAGGTTCCTCCACTGGCCATCCTCGGCATCACTGGCATCAATGTTGCGGTCTGCGAACCCTTTAATGGACACAGTCTGTAAGCCTTACATTCAGCAACACCAGAAGATTGCACAGTTTCACTGGTTTCTTAGGTACCTCTTATACAGGGTGTCCCAGCTAAGTGTGAACATATCTTTTTAAATATATAGGAGAAGGTGGGGAAAAGCGGTGATACTAACGTTCAATTTTTTTTCGACCTCTTCACAAACAGTAAGGTGAACCTTTTTGCGCTGAGATGGAAGCTCAGTCCTTCGGCCATGCACCACTAGACGGCTAGAGTGACCTCTATTGCAGATGTTCCACAAAATAGAAAATTGCAAGGCAACCGAAATTTCTCGCTTTGCTCCACCGGGAGCGCAAAGTGGAAAATGTTGAGGGGCAAAATGGAATGTACTTCAAAGCAACAAAAACTTTATGGTATCGTTTTACAGGCACCTGTCACAATCGTAGATATGACTGTCCCGAAGCTCTGCACAGTTCTCGTGGGCGCACAGGTGGCATTTACTGCACTGGATCCACTGCTCGCGTGGTCTGAATGAATGAATGCGATGCACTGAAGGCCTCTCCGCAAAATATGCATGTACAGTCGTCCTCAGACGAAGTGAAAAGCCTCCTCTTTCTTTCTGCGCGCTTTCCTGGTTCCTTCTCCTTTGCCGCTTTCCCAGCCGCCTTCTGTCTCAGTTCGCTGACGTAAGGCGATGAAGTAATGACTGCAGTCCGGCCACTGTTCTTCTTCTTCCTTAGAGTAGTAGTAGAAGTCGACGGAATAGGCATTATATCTTCCGGTCGCACGGCCGCAGGTCTCCTGTCAGATTCTCTCTCTTCCCGTGTTTCGTCAGTTCGCATGGCTGGCGACGAGCGACCTTCATCTGTCGTGTCTGCCCTTTCTTGGCTTCTTTTGGTGACAGCAGACGGTTCAAATGCCACATCAGGAAAAATATATCTGTTCAGGGGGAAAATCCCTGTAGCCCGAAACCCTGCTATGGCATTGGAACATGTTGCAGCACGCCCATAAGCTTTACCAAAAATACTCCCAACCTGCCTTATAGTTATTATGCGGCTGGGGTTTGCTCGCAACCATGTTTCGCACTCCTGGCTGTAGTAAGTGCTGAGGGGTCCCATGAAGGCGACATCGAGCGGCTGGAGCTTGTGTGACGTATGCGGAGGGATGACTAGCAAGTGCACATTGTTCTCACGTGCCGTTTCAACCAACTTGAGGTTTTTTTATATGGATAGCATGTCCGTCCATTATAAGTAGCACTGGGTCTCCCTGTGAAGGCTTCGAGTGCTTCAAAAAGAGCTGAATCCACTGGTCACAAAAAAATTCTGCTTGCATCCACCCAGTCTCATGAAATGCAGCTTCAGTCTCTGGTGGAGTGCCATTCAGGAGCTCTTCATTGGCCCCCTTTCGTGGAAAAATTAGCAAGGGAGGGATGTAATGACCAGTAGCACTGTGCACACAACAGCGGTCACAAGTGTCCCTCTTTCTGCCAAAGAGATACGACCAACCTGCTTTTTTCCCATCAAGCTGATGACCTTTGAAACTTTCGTGGGCACAGTCGACATTCCAGTCTCGTCGACGTTGAAAATTCGACTAGGTGCGAAGTGGTACTTGTCTACCAGGTCTTCTAGCAAAGTGAAAAATGTGCCGACGTTCACTACGTTGAATGCAGAAGCCCTGGCCATCGATGTCGGTTCGGCGACCTTAGAGACAGCTCTGGATGGCACTTCATAAACCCGAGGACCCAATCTTTCTCCGCAAGACCAGTGCCTTTGTTGAACAAATTCGGCATATTGTTCTGCTGAGCAACTTGAAGTGCTAAGGCCCTGACGTCGTGCATCGTGAGGCCATACATGCGCTTGTCCATATTCAAAACATGCTCCAGAAGATCTTCTTCTTGCGCAGCCGTAAATATTGTCCTGAATCGCCCAAGTCGCTTGCATGCTGCCTGTTTCACTGTAAGCGTAGACTTGCTACGTCGATGCAGTGTAGTCATCGGGACACCAAAATTCTTACTCGTAGCATATACCTTCGCACCCTTCCTCACTGCCGCAATAGCTTTTTCCATTGCGACAGCATTCCAGTTTTGTTGATTGGTTTTTCTTCGGTACACTCGAACCATATTCTGAAACTCAGGATAAACGAAATGAACGAAAAACAAGAGAGAACACTCTGTATCAACGCGCAAAGCGACCGCGCCTACTCCGAAGCATTTTCCGCTTTACCCCCCTCCACTTTGCCCCCAGGGTAGCTATCGAAGAAAAAACGCCACGTGTCTCGTAAAATTTGTAGCCGTCAAAATTTGACCCTCTAAAATCACCACCGGGGAGGGCCACAACAATTACAGCTCGTACTTGTGCATGGATTAGCGTTTCCTTACCGGCTACAGGGTTTCTGCGCCGAGTCTACATTTTAGTGAAAGCTACAAAAACACGTTTACACTTACCGACAGCATGCAACTTTGATGGCCGCCATAAAACTGTGTCCCCATGTATAATCAGCACTGTTCGATGAGCGTACCAAGTTCGGTGGTGGTGGCGTCACTAACGCGCGAGAAAACGAATTATTTCGCTTTGCCCCACCTCTCCAGTTTACCCCGCCTTCCCCTACAGCACTTTTTGTGAGATGAAATCAATTGCAACATAGCATATGCTGAAGGGCACTCTTTAGGGTGGCATTAGCAAACTCCTAAAGCAATGTGTTGATTAACTTTTTATTTATAAGAGCTAGTGACTTGTCCCAATGAGAACATCTGGTCCCTTCGGTCACCTTCACCTGATACCAGAGCCGTTGTCAGAACAAACGTCCGTTCGATAGATCATCCTAAAAAAGTTGTGACAGAACAACATTTTTTCTTTATTTTGTTCATTGTGCATCTTCAGAGATGCATCTTTCCTTCACCCCCAGTGTGAGAGGGTAAAAGAGCATACTATCGCCACTAGCGTCCTGGAAAAAGATTAAACGAAAACAGAAAATGCGGCCAAAGATAATTGCAGCTCCGATAGAGTCACCCAATGCATTTGTTTTCGTCTTGTTTCCGCAAGTTGAGGCTCATCTTCGACACATGACGGGGCACTGTGCTCCTTCGCCCTCTCAGATTGGGCGTGAAGGAAAGACATGTCTCCGAAGATGTGTATTGAACAAAATAAAGGAAAAAATGGTGTTCCTTCTCGGTGTTTTTGCGGACGATCTATCAAACAGATTTTTGTTCTGAGAATCTTTCCGATATCAGGTGACCGAAGGGACTAGGTGTTCGCACTGCGACAACTTCATAGCTTTTATAATTAAAAAGTTAATTACTAAAAGTGAATGAAGATATTACCTTAGGAGTTTGCTAATGCCCTCCTAAGGAGTGTCCTTCAGCATATGCTATATTGCAATTGATTTCATGTCAGAAAAAGTGATATATATATATATATATATTGTTAAATAATATGTTCGCATTTAACTGGGACACCCTGTACTATATTCTTTTTGTTGAAAACATTGGAAAAAGAGTAGACCTTCGTTATGGTTCTGCAATACCCTTGTTTGGTACCTTTTTATACCAGCTTAGTTGGTAAGCAGCTTGTTTGTGCAACCTTTGTTCTA
The DNA here is from genome assembly GCF_037126465.1 of Ornithodoros turicata. NCBI lineage: Eukaryota > Metazoa > Arthropoda > Arachnida > Ixodida > Argasidae > Ornithodoros > Ornithodoros turicata. The sequence goes on along the minus strand of NC_088201.1, from coordinate 88,156,450 downwards.
CATTAAACATAGTACTCCATAACAATTTTAAACTGTGCCAGTGATCTCTCTATGTTAAGCATTCAGTTGACACCAAGCGTGAGTAGTGTACCTATACACTTATATAGGTAATACTATAGTACCTATATAACTGAAATATATTTTTGTTTCTGAACTGTAAACCCTATGTTTTGATGTCTATCAAAGTACACAGGCAAATAAAAGCTTGTACAGAATCCAACAATACACATGCGTTTTCTTTTTCCCTTCCTAATCCGAAATGTGTCTGATAGGGCCTCATGTTTTATGGCTGCACCTGGTAAAATCCATTTTTATCTCTGACTTACATTATCATAAACCTGAGTAAAGCCCCCATGCCTCAAAAAAGAAAAAAAAAGAAAAAATGAAAACTGGATTGTGCAATAAAATTTAGTCAAACAGGTTCTGCAACATGCTAGATGTTTTGCACACAGCATAATTGCTGAGTTTGTTGTGTTCATCCAAAATGGGCAACACGTCTTTTTTTTTTTTTTTTTTTGTTACATGCGATATCACCCAGTTCTATAGTTCCTGAAACAAAACCTAATTTTTACCTCCCAATATATTGAAGAATACTCATAAACACGAGTTTATGTACCGATGCTGCCTTACCTGGTGGACAGTACGCTTTCCTGCCTGGTGCTGCCTCCTCCTGAACTCTGAGAAAGTTGTGCAGAACGCACACAGGCTTGCATCAGAAGGTCCACGTTTTCCACTTTCACATTGATGGGACGCCTGAATATCCGCCATCGTGATGCGAGGATGCCAAAGGCATTCTCTACACACCGTCTGGAATGTGTATCAATATAAATGTAATGTCAAAATAGTCTAAACTAAACTACTATCAACACTTTCTAAATTATGAGACCACATCCTGTATATTATCTTCCTACGGTACTTCTTCTTGGAAAAATAAACAAACAAACAAACAAAATTTACATGAAGATCTGCAAAGCTAATACTTTCTTGCACATATGGATTAGTCTTGGCATTTGTTGACAGAATAGTTTCTTACTGCTTGTGCTCAGATGAGGACACGTCGCTCTAAACACTTTGCACGTTACAATAAAATAATGATATGAATGACCTCGTCAAGCCACGCCCAGTGGCTTTTTCCGGGTTCCAGCCACTTAGGTAGACTAAAAGAAATAATAAATAAATAAATATGTTGGCGCAATGCACGATGTCTGACATCGAAGGCTACCTAGTGCAAGATTGTGAGCGGTGCATCATCTTGGCACTTTCCGGAGTTATCTACATAGCTCAAGCATAATGCGTGTTGGACAAAACCATACAGTACCTCGCATGTGATAGCCGTATGTTGTACACACGCTTGGTGTCATTGAGGTCGGCGCCTGGAAAGGGCCGCAAGAAATCAGGGCGCAGCTGAAAGGCCTCGTCTCCCACGAAAACGTAGGGGGCCTCCAAGGATGAACCAGGAAACCTCCTTGCTGCTGGCAGTCCATGGCGACCAGCTTCGAGGTCTTTGCCCAACGAGCAGGATTTAAAAACCCCACCCACTGGGACCCATGTGCCCCGATGTCCGCATACAAAAACTTGTAGTTTGCATCGACTACGGCCATAAGGACGATGGAGTGAGAGCCCTGCAATAAAATGCAGCTTTGTGAAATATGCTCCAACTAACTCAGGCAAATCTCATAATGTCACACCACCTTGTAGTTGTAAGACATGGACCCTGCACGGTGTGGGGCTTCAATGATATGTTTTCGGTCCACAGCCCCAATGCAGTTTGGGAAGGACCATCTTTCCTCAAACTGCCTCGCTGACTGTGCCCACACAGCTGGTGACGGGTTCTGTGAAGTAGCGACAATTAGCCACCGGTTCGAAAATTGCCATTCCTACAAAAGGCGAGGACATCGCAGCAGAAGGTGCTGGCACTCCTTTCGGTATTTGGTTGCAGTATGAAAAAATACAAAGCATGCAAATAACATAGGCCTTGAAAGAGTGAATGCCCTACACAGTAGTGCTGCACTATGTAGTTATAGACAATAGGAGCGCAACATGCGTGCAACAATTCCAAAAAAGACTGCTGAGGAAACCCAGCTTCTTTGTTTTTGTGAATGACGAACTGTATGCTCTGCATGCACTGTTGCAAAGTTATTTTGAAAAACGTAAAATAAAGCAGTGAAATGGGTAACAAGAACGTTTCAGTACTGCTGTAGATGGTAGATGCATTCAAAAATTTTATGAACATCAAATTGGTATGTGTTCACGAGGACATATGCAACAACAAACGTGTCGCACCCAGGTCTGGCGATAGGGGGGAAGGGGGTAGTAAGGCGACCACCTTAGGCCCCACGCACTAAGCCCCCAACCAGGGATTACTTTTTTTTTAAATATCAAGTATGCACTTAATCGTGTGAAACAGGCCCCGCGATGTGCCTTTGTCTCAGGCGCCGTACACCCCTAGAACCAGCCTGGCCGCACTTAATGTAACATGTATTCACTACCCCACCACACTCTACTGTACTACACCACATTAATCGCTTGACACTCATGGGAAGGTAGATCGGCATGAGCTCTTCCCACAGCGCCGTGCATGTCTCATACACAATCCTTTTGACCGTCGTGAAGCCAATCCGGAAGCTGTATGCAACACTGCTGAGGTAACTGCCGGACGCCAGGTACCTCCATAAGTCCACAATGCTGATTACGTTGGCATCGCAAAAAAATGCCCACAGATGCAAAAAATATATACAATAATCAATATTTGCAAAGAAAGATGTTCTTCCTGACGTGTTAAAGTAGCACCTCACCAATGGATCACCATCACATCATGCAGGAAGAAAAATTGCCTCCTCTTCACAGTGTGGGACACAAACTTGCCTCAGTGTGATGGCCAGCCTGTGTGCAGGCTCCAAAGCTTGACGACCGTGAGGGTGCTTCTCCAGCCTGTGCTTGACGAGGCTGAGCAGATAGTCGAATTGTTCAGGAGACATGCGAACATACCTCCTGAACGCAGCAGTATCGTGGAGTCTCATCTTTGACATCTGCAGATGTGACATCAATAGCACTACGCTCAGCACTGCATACTGTTACATAGAAAGTTTGAAGGCAGTGTTATCTTACTTACCAGTGTGTGGAAATCCCCCTCAGTCTCTCTCGCTCGCCATAGGACACTGGCCCATTGCGAACGCTTTTTTGATTGTTTGCGCTTTTCGCGAGGTTGAGAATAAGCTGAGAATAAGCTGCGCTTATTCTCAGAAAAATTCGCCTTCGCTTAAGAAGTAGCAACCTCTGGTTCCAGCGCGCCATTCTAGCTAAGTGCGAACTTAAGGAGCGAAGCGTTCGAGAACAGAGTGATGCCTCCAGATAGAAAAGTTGGTCCTTCGAAAGGGGAAAAAGTGGAAAGTTTCCCATTTGGGGAAAGAGGAACGCTGGCCTAATTCTTTTCAGCTTCAGTTCTAGGTGTCCTTGGGCCAGTTCCCAGTGACCTTGCATATTTGGGGACAAAAAAGAAATGTAAGGAGGAGGCTGTATTTCGAATAGTTCTCACACAAGGTTTTATTTCACAAAATCAGGCAAGCATTTTGTTGTTTGTGCACAATCAAAGTGCAAAATGTGACATCACACAACATTTCGCTGAAAAATTAGTGTGCCATCTGAGTACGCAACAACTCACGCAACACGATGCTCACATTCCTACGTTGGAGAACTTGGACACGAAGAGGAACATATGATTAGTCGATCGAACACATGATTACACATCGTTACTGCATTTATGCGATCAAGTTGCGAGATGTTCTGTTGTATGTCGTCGACTGTTCCCGCTGGCGCCATGGATTTCGTAGAATGAATACAAATCACAGTACAGAATGAACAGTACACAAGAAAAAAATGTGGAACACCATCCTTATCTATCTGTACCTCAAAGTTCACTCGAGAGTTATTGGTGCACAGTAACATAGTAGGTATACACCACACAAGCACTTCACCATTTCCACCAACAGAATGTAAACAATAACACGGTTGCCAGCACGTTTTGGTCTTCCACGCCACTGCTGCCGCTAAACTAAAAACGAGGCTATGGGACGCCTCAAGCAGTGCTGCTCTAGCAGCAGAGGACTGCTCTGCTGCCGTGTCGTCGAGTTGCTGCTGCCGCGCAGCTGCTGCTTTGCTGCTGTTGCACTATAAAAGCTATGGGACCCGGCCCTAATATATATAAGGTGTCGTACTGCAATAGAGTTGAATTGCACAGGAATAAAGGGCAATGTGTACAGAAACTTTGAAGCTCCCTTGCTCCCATTGAACTGCACTTTAAGTTGAAAATTAGATCAACTGCAATTACTGCATATAACACCTTCCAGATGAATATAAGAAAACATAGGCTATAGACTCAGCAATAGATGGTACATATTTGCAATTATAATAGGAGTCAGCTGGTACATGCAACATCAAAATGGAAATGTGGTTCTGCCATACTGTATCATAATGTAGTATACATGGCCACATGACAGTTGCAACTACTTAAAAGACAGTTAGCGTGCATTAACATGGGTACAGATTTGTCCAGCCAGTGCAGCCGCTTATATCCACACTGAGCATACAAGCACGTGGAAGAAGTTGCTATCGTTCTTTTACGTTATTGACAGCTGCCGTTTGGCCGCATAGTTTATTTCTGTGCTGATGTGTTCAGTATGGATATAGACGACAGCAGTAAAGCAGGGTATAAACATGCACCCATGTTACACTAGCTCTCCTTGTTTTACGTTGTTGATAGCTGTCACATGGCCAGAGTTTATCCATGTGCTCATGTGTTCAGCATGAATATAGCGATAAAAAAAAAAGAACTGCGTCCCTTTTATGTCTCTTGAAGCTCAAGGATTTTCTTTCAAGCAAAAATGTATGCATACCGTTCTGCGTCATTTTTGTGAGCAGGACTGTTAAAAATTGTTCGACGACACTGGAGCTTTATCCTGGTGTGATCTGTGCACTCTTGTTGTGTAGCCTCATATCCTGTACAGGTAAATCTTAAGAATGGAAAAACACATCCCTATGGAATCATGCCCCATGATTTACCACCCGGCCCCCATCGCCCGGCAGCAGCCGCAGTAGCCCCCTCCTGCACTCACGGTTGGGTCGCCGCAGGAGGGAGACCCCCACGTATAGCTGTGCGTGGCTTTCCCGTGTCTGGGGAAAGGGGGATCCTGGTGGTTGAGCGGGCCCGGAGGTTGGTTAGGACCCTTCGGGGCCCCTCCGGGAAAGCAACACACCGCTTTGGCCCCTGCTTCCCATAGTCGGGTGGTCCTGGAAGACCCGGCCAGGATTATTCAGCTAGTCGTCATCTCCCTTTTCATTACTTTCTCTTCCTTGGTCTCCTTCTTTCTCTCCTTTTCCCCTTTCACCTTCTTTGGCGGCAAGGGTCAACCTTGGGCAGTACTTCTTCCTTTAGAAAACTGCACTCGGGTATAGTGTAGAGGCAGTGTTAACGTGTGGGACACGTTCCCTCGTTGGGCTCCATGGTGGGTGACACACTTCTGCACCGAATAACTTCCCTCCTTTATGGATAACTCAAACCCTAAAAACCATGATCGGCGCCACAAAAGGCACCGCACCGATGTGCAAACATTGCAGTTTTTTAATTCCTCTCCAGAACCGTATTTCCCGAAGATACTGATCATTCATGCTGAAGATGAGACAAAACCACTAGCTACTATCTCTCCCTTTCTCGTCGCTAAAACTCTAGAACAAGTAGTTGGTAAAGTGTACAGTGCAAAGAAATTGAGAACTGGTGACATCCACATTGAGGTCCAGAGCAGGCAGCAGAGCTCAGCACTATTGTCAGTAAAACAGATTGGTAGTATTCCAGTTTCAGTAACTGCACACCGCACCCTCAACACAGTCAGAGGTGTTATCTCTAGCGAGGAGTTACTGCAGTGCTCCGAAACAGAGATCGAGGACGGCTTAAAAGACCAAGGGGTGATCAGTGCCAAACGGATATCTATCCGCAGGGACAACAAAGAAATACCAACCAGGCACATCATCTTATCCTTTCAGTTGCACACGCTTCCTACAGAAATAAAGGCTGGGTATGTAAACTGCCATGTCCGACCCTATATACCTAACCCGCGTCGATGTTTCAAATGCCAGAGATTTGACCACCATTCCCAAGTATGCCGTGGGCACCTGATCTGCCCCAAGTGCGCGGGGGATGGCAATGACAATACTCCAGAGTCGTGTAAAAACACTTTACGTTGTGTCAACTGTGAAGGCAATCATCCATCCTATTCAAGAAGTTGCCCACGCTTTAGTGACGAGAAAGAAATCTTGAGAATTAAAACTGTACAGAAGCTGACATACAAAGCAGCGAAGACACAAATGGAGTTTCAGAAAAGAGGATCTTTCTCTGAAGCGGTGCGCCGAGGAGTGGCATCGCTCAGAGTATCCGTGGGGACCCAAACCTGTGGGCCTCCACTCCACACTCCCCAAACACAAGAAAAGTCACCGGCCTCGGTGGCTCAGTTGGTAGCGTGTTCGCCTTCTGATCCCGAGATCGCGGGTTCGAACCCGGCCGAGGACGCCAGCAACTTGGTGGCAGGGTACGAGTTGCTTAGACACGCCGTCTTCCGCGAGGGACGTTAAATACGGGGTGCCGTGTGATGAGCTTTCATCGCACGTTAAAGAACCCTCAGGTGGGCAAAAGCAATCCACAGACCGACCGCTGTGGCGTCGCTCATGATCTGAGTTGTCTCGCGACGTAAACACCCAATTATATACAAGAAAAGTCTGCGGAGAGTTCGCCTCCGCAGGCTCCCTCCACAATCTCCACGGAGGTTGATGGCGGGCTTTCAGTTTGGGATGGGCTCACTGGGAGCTCATCGCGGACTGCCACACACTCAATGGAAGTTGACGATGATGACTGCATGTCGCAGAAATCATCGTCAAGTCTTCCATGTACACTGGACCAGAGAGCTCCTTCGCAAGGGAAGGAGCAAAGAGAAAAACGTGGAGGTCGAGGTAGAGGCAAGTCAAGGGAGAAACAGAGGCTTCCCCCGCCAAGGGTCACACCCCCTTAACGCCCAATGTGCAGACTCCCTTTGCTCTTCCTTATTTCCATTCTAATTATGGGACAGGTATTCCTTCAGTGGAATTGTCGAGGCCTCTACAGTAACATTGATGATGTACACGATCTGTTTGAAAAGTACCGAGCTGTCTGCTTCTGCCTGCAAGAAACATACTTACACAAAGAAAACTTAAACCCTTTCCGTCGCCATAATGTTTTCAGGAAGGACCGCACAGACAGCGCACGTGCATCTGGTGGTGTGGCTGTAGTCCTTCCGCAGTGCATACCCGTAAAACACTTTCCACTCGTTACAGACTTGGAGGCAGTAGCAGTCGAAGTGTGCCTCGACAGAACCTTGACAGTATGTTCACTCTACCTGCCCCCATCAGTGGTAATAGAGCAAAGAGATTTCGAAAATCTATGCAATCAACTCCCCCAGCCGTTTGTGATTTTAGGCGACCTGAATGCCCACAATCCTTTGTGGGGAAGTGCAAAACTAGATGCACGGGGGAAAATGTTGGAGAGGGTCCTCCTTTCGGGGTCACTCTGTCTTCTGAATACTGGGCTACCTACCTATGTGAATTCTTCGACACAAAATTTTTCTTGCATAGACATCTCACTATGCAGCCCATCCATTTTTCAGCTTCTTGACTGGACAGTCGAACAGAATCCCCGAGGTAGCGACCATTTTCCGCTCATTATTAAATTTCACGGTCACACTAACAACATAAGAACACGTCCACCACGGTGGAAATTACAAGAGGCAAATTGGGACATATTTGAAAGACAAGCCAATTTCCCATCTTCTGCTTTTGAGGGTTTGAATGTTGAGGAGGCAAATAAGTTGATCACTCATACCATTATAAATGCCGCTCAACAGTCCATTCCGCAAACATCCGGCCGACTCCCCAAGCGCTCCAAGCCTTGGTGGACGAGCAATTGTGAAAGCACACGCAAAGAACAAAACCGAGCGTGGGGTGTCTTTCGAAGACACCCCACTATAACAAACCTAATTGCTTTCAGGAGAGCTAGAGCGAAAGCACGTTGGACGCGAAAGCAAGCAAAGAAAGAATCTTGGAGAAATTTCGTATCATCTTTAAATGCTACAACTCCATCAAAAATAATATGGGACAGACTAAAGAAAATAAAGGACGACTATACAAGTTTCTGTGTACCACTGTTACAAATAAATGGTACCGTGTGTCAAAGTATGGAGGAGCAGGTCAATGCCCTCGGGGAACATTTCCAACGAGTGTCAAGTTCATCCCATTACAGCAGAGATTTCTTAAAGATTAAATCATCTGCTGAAAGGCAAACACTTGATAGTGGGTTAGATGAGAGGTGTGGTTACAACTCACCTTTTTCAATGGCGGAGCTACAAAGGGCTCTGTCATCCCCTAAAAACTCAGCACCTGGACCTGATCGCATAGTGTACTCCATGCTTAAACATCTGTCGTTAACTTCATTAAATTCTCTCCTGGATTTCTTTAATTTTGTCTGGCTAGAAGGTGTTCTCCCTTCTGGCTGGAAGGAGGCAATCATAGTTCCACTGCTGAAGCCAGGAAAAGATCCCTCGCATCCGTGCAGTTACCGACCCATAGCGCTGACAAGTTGTCTGGGGAAGACCTTTGAGCGCATGGTCAACAACCGTCTTATGTATTTTCTGGAAGAAAATAATTGTTTAGATCAATATCAGTGTGGCTTTAGAGCTGCGTGCTCAACAGTCGACCAACTTTTGCGTTTGGAGACTACCATTAGACAAGCCTTCGTCAGGAAACAGCACTGTATGTCTGTTTTCTTCGATCTAGAGAAGGCATACGATACAGCATGGCGATATGGTATCCTTCGAGACTTGCATGCACTTGGTATACGTGGCAGAATGTTCCAATGTATTACCAATTTCCTACAGGGGAGATCTTTCAGGGTACAAGTTGGGACAACACTATCTCGTCCATTCATCCAGGAAAATGGTGTCCCGCAGGGGTCCGTACTTAGCGTGACCCTTTTCATCGTAAAAATGAACTCTATAGCAAGTGTTATCCCTACATCAATCAAGTATTCATTGTACGTCGACGATATTCAGATTTCTTATTGCTCCTCTAACTTATCGGTGTGCGAACGTCAGCTACAGCTAACAATAAATAAGCTGGTTAGATGGTCTCAGGAAAATGGCTTCAAATTCTCTCCCGACAAGACAGTTTGTGTTCGTTTCTCGAAGGTTCGGGGAATGTTCCCAGAGCCCACCCTTTCTATGTGCAACCAAAGTATAAGCGTGAAACCTGAACACAAATTCCTCGGTCTCATTTTCGACGAAAAACTGTCTTTCTCAGCCCACCTGAAAACTCTCAAGAAAAAATGCATTAAGTCTTTGAACATTTTAAAGGTACTCTCACACCGATCATGGGGCGCAGATCGCGATACATTACACCGGATCTATGTCTCCACTGTCCTTTCAAAACTTGATTACGGTTGTGTGGTGTATGGGTCAGCACGACCTTCTACTCTGAAAATGTTGGACCCTGTACATCACCTGGGACTGCGCCTGGTCCTTGGAGCGTTCCGGACCTCGCCAGTCGAGAGCCTTTATGTAGAAGCCAATGAGTGGTCTCTCGAAAGACGGCGGTTCTACCTGAGTACGTCGTATGCATTAAGGATTAGAGGCTACCCACAAAACCCGGCGATCCCTGCTATAAAAGACACACAATATAAACAGCTCTTTTTGAACAGACCTTCAGCGGTATTGCCATTTAGTATGCGCATGTCGCAGGAAATTGAGCACTATGGCTTTTCAGAATATAACTCAATGATGTTTGAGTGCAGCAAAAAAATCTCACCATGGCAACCTTATCCAAAATGTGATAAATCACTGACCAGATTCGACAAACGTGATACGCCAAGCATTGTATTGAAACAGGAATTTGAGCACCTAAAGGAAACCTTTGGCAGCCATATTGAATTCTACACTGATGGATCAAAAACAAATACCAGGGTTTCATGTGCTATGGTTACTGGAATAGTTACACGTTCACACCGTCTAAAGAGCACCATGTCTATTTTTACTCCCGGCGTCGGGAACTTGGCGCCCCCATCGCCCGGCAGTAGCCGCAGTAGCCCCCTCCTGCACTCACGGTTGGGTCGCCGCAGGAGGGAGACCCCCACGTATAGCTGTGCGTGGCTTTCCCGTGTCTGGGGAAAGGGGGATCCTGGCGGTTGAGTGGACCCGGAGGTTGTTTAGGACCCTTCGGGGCCCCTCCGGGAAAGCAACACACCGCTTTGGCCCCTGCTTCCCATAGTCGGGTGGTCCTGGAAGGCCCGGCCAGGATTATTCAGCTAGTCGCCATCTCACCTTTCATTGCTTTTTCTTTCTTCACTCCCTTCACTATCTTCTTTTTCCTCTCTTCACCTTCTTTGGCGGCAAGGGTCAACCTTGGGCAGTTCTTTCAATCTCCGTTGATGCTGCACTTGGGTATAGTGCAGAAGGATGTGTTAGTGTGCAGAGCACGTTCCCTTGGTTGGGGTCGGTGGTGGCCGACACACCTACTGCACTGAATGGAAAACCAAAATATATGGATAACGAAAACTCCAAAAAAACTGATCGGCACCTGAAAAGGAGCCGCACCGAAAGGCTTACGCAGAATTTTCTTGACCATACCCCAGGTCCCTGGTTCCCCAAGTTTCTTGTCATTCAGTCAGATGAAGGCGGAAAATCACTGACAAAAATCTCCCCTTTTGCCGTGGCAAAGGAGCTGGAAAAAGTCATAGGAAAATCATATAAGGCAAAAAAACTGAACACTGGGGACATCCAGGTTGAAGTTCAGAACCAACGACAAAGCACTGCATTGCAAACATTGAAAAACATTGGGGATGTTGCTGTAACTGTTACCACACATCGTACACTGAACATGACGAAGGGCGTGATCTCGGAGGACGAGCTGATCGAATGTACAGAGGCTGAGATTCAAGAGGGTTTGAGTGAGCAAGGCGTAATATGCGCAAAACGAATCACGATCAGAAGGGACGGCAAGGAAATTGCCACAAAACACATTATTCTGTCCTTCAAACTGCACACGATACCCACTAACATAAAGGCAGGTTACCTGAGTTGTAATGTCAGACCCTACGTGCCAAATCCGAGGCGTTGTTTCAAATGCCAGCGTTTTGGGCACAGCTCACTTGCATGTCGCGGACATCTGACATGCCCAAAGTGCGCTGGCAAAGATCACACAGGAGAGTCTTGCAGTAATGAATACCGTTGTGCTAACTGCCAAGGTAACCATCCAGTATACTCAAGATCATGCCCACGCTGGAAAGATGAGAAAGAAGTAATCAGAATCAAAACAGAGCAGAATATTTCCTATAAAGCGGCTAGAACGCAACACGAATTTCAAAAGAAAGGCAGTTTCTCCGAAGTGGTGCGCAGGGGAGTGGCACCACAGAGGAAATCCGTGGAGACTCAAACCTGCTCGCAGGTTATTGAGCCTCCACCCCACACTCCCCAAGAGGAAGCTGGGGGCACTCAGGTGTCTCCAGCTGCGACGGAGGTCAGCCGTCCAACTGGCCAAAAAGAAGCAGCCACGGCTCTTTCTAAAGCCGATGGTCTGCAGTCGATTTGGGACGGAGGCGTGACAACCCCCACCCAAAAAAGCACTCAGAGCATGGAGGTTGATGATGACGACAGAATGTCGCAAAAGTCATCATCAAGCCTCCCTGAAATGCATCCAAGAGAAAAACGAGAAAAAGGCAGAGGAAGAGGAGTAAAGACAGGTGAACCACAGAAGCCACCCCCGCGAAGGGTTCAACCGCCTAAATGAAACAAGTGTTACTTAGTCGGCATAACCAAGTGCTGCGCTTCGTTTTCTTTCTTCTTGGAATAAGCGCGACTATGAACCACTTCCTCCAATGGAATTGCCGTGGTTTGTTTTCAAACTTAGATGACGTAAATGATCTTTTCGATACCTATAATGCAGCATGCTTTTGTCTACAGGAAACTTATTTGAATACTACCTCTCCAACTCCTTTACGTAGACACAACATATTCCGAAAGGATCGAAATGACACGAATCGTTCATCTGGAGGTGTGGCGATTGTCACACGAGCGTCTATTCCAGCCAAGGTAGTTAACCTCAACACACAGTTGGAGGCTGTAGCAGTGCAGGTGTGCCTGGACAGAGTAATCACTGTCTGCTCCGTTTATCTACCCCCAACAGCATCCATCACGCAAAACGACATAGAAGATCTGTGTAGCCAACTTCAAAATCCTTTCATTCTTTTAGGCGATTTTAACGCGCACAACCCACTCTGGGGTAGTACAAGGACCGACTGTCGGGGAAAGATGATAGAAAAGGTCTTGCTATCATCTTCCATCTGTCTTTTGAATACAGGGTCACCTACGTACGTACATTCTGCTACACAATCTTTTTCAGCATTAGATCTTTCTCTATGTAGTCCATCTCTTTTTGGAGACTTAGAGTGGTCAGTGAAAGAGAATCCACTGGGAAGTGACCACTTTCCAGTGGTATTGAAGTACCTGCCTCAAGTAGATATCTTGACAAGGTGTCCCCCCAGGTGGAAACTTGAACAAGCCGACTGGAACACTTTTTCGGAAAAATGCGACCTGTCTTTAATCCCTGTTGATAGGATGACAACTGACGAAGCAAACCACGTCATAACTAATGTCATCCTTGACGCAGCAACACAATGTATTCCCGAAACTTCTGGTCGCTTGCCTAAGCGACCAAAACCCTGGTGGAACAAGGAGTGTGAAGAAACACGAAAAGCCCAAAATCGGGCGTGGGGTAGATTTCGGAGATACCCCACCAGTGAAAACCTTAGATGGGTAGAAATCCTGAGGCAACTCCCTTCCTACAGTGAAAACCTTGTTCTCTTTAAAAAGGCGAGAGCCAAAGCAAGGTGGACGCGCAAGCAAGCCAAGCGGTCCTCTTGGCAGAGCTTCGTATCATCATTGTCTTCCAATTCCCCTTCTAAACTTATTTGGGATCGCCTTCATAAGATCAGAGGTGTACACATGAGCCGCGCTACCCCTCTTTTAGTAGTGAATGGTCAGCCATGTGAAAGCCTACAGGAACAAGCCAACGTTCTCGGTGAGCATTTTGAAAGCGTTTCCTCTTCCTGCAACTACACCAGTGAGTTCCTTAAATTAAAGAGTAGGGCAGAGAAGAGGAAAATTCCAATGCATTCTGGAGACAATCTTATGTATAATCAACCTTTCACGAAAATAGAGCTTCATCGTTCCTTAAAGTGTACAAAAGCAACTTCACCAGGCCCAGACAGGGTGATGTATTCTATGTTGAGTCATCTGTCTGATGCATCTAAAGAGCTTTTACTCAAGTTTTTTAACCAAGTTTGGACCCAGTGTGCATTACCCTCAGCCTGGAAAATTTCAACTGTAATTCCTCTGTTAAAACCCGGAAAGGAACCTTCAAGCCCGTCCAGTTACCGACCAATCGCTCTCACGAGCTGCATTGGCAAAACGTTTGAGCGTATGGTCAATGCTCGACTCGTCCATTTCCTAGAGGAAAATAAGTGCCTTTCAGAACTACAGTGTGGTTTTCGCGTTGGACGTTCCACAACAGACCACCTCGTTCGAGTGGAAACAATGATTCGTGAAGCGTTCGTCCGAAGACAACACTGCCTGTCAGTATTTTTTGATCTTGAAAGGGCATATGACACCACTTGGCGGTATGGCATTCTACAAGATCTATACTCTTTCGGAATCAGGGGGCGCCTTCTTAGGTGTATAACAAACTTCCTTCAAAGCAGGACATTCCGAGTACGGCTTGGAATGATTCTATCCCGTCCTTTCATCCAAGAAAACGGGGTGCCGCAGGGATCTGTCCTTAGCGTCACTCTGTTTCTCGTGAAAATCAACTCAGTAGCTAGCATAATTCCACCTTCCATGTCTTATTCATTGTACGTGGATGACATTCAGATTTCCTTCTCTTCCACGAATCTAGCAACATGTGAGCGACAGGTGCAGCTAGCTTTAAATAAACTTACCAAATGGTCTCTCGAGAATGGGTTCAAGTTCTCACATGACAAAACCGTATGTGTTCACTTCTCGAGGGTCAGAGGGCTGTTTCCTTCACCTACTCTTAAGCTGAACGGACAGGACCTTGCTGTTAGGGGTGAACACAAATTTCTTGGGGTCATCTTTGATAGCAAGCTCACTTTCTTACCCCACATCAAGAGCCTTAAAACAAAATGCATGAAGTCACTTAACCTGTTGAAGGTGCTGTCCCACAAATCTTGGGGAGCAGATCGTGACACCCTGCACAGGGTTTATGTGTCCACAGTGCTGTCTAGAATGGACTATGGATGTGTTGTTTTTGGGTCTGCACGGAAATCTGTCCTGAAGATTTTAGACCCAGTACATCATCAGGGACTGCGTTTGATAACTGGTGCTTTCCGCACGTCGCCAGTGGAAAGCCTCTATGTCGAGAGCAACGAATGGTCACTCGAAAGAAGGAGGTTTTACTTATCTGTTTCGTACTCCTTGAGGGTAAGAGGTTATCCCAATAACCCAGTTATTACCTGCATTGGAGGCACGCGCTTCAAACAGCTGTTTCTTAATAAGCCCAGCGTTGTTCCCCCATTTAGCATGCGTGTTCTTCAGGGATGTGAGGATTACAGTTTCCCATATAATGATTTCACCATAGTAGAGGCTAGTCCTCGGGTCCCGCCGTGGCAATCACCTCCATGTTTCAATAGCTCCCTGACTATGTTTAAGAAACAGAACACACCACCTGTTGTGCTCCAGCAGGAGTTCGAGTCCCTTAAAGAAAGTCTTGGGCAACACAGAGCTTTTTACACTGACGGTTCCAAAACACGCACCTCAGTCTCATGCGCAATGGTAACCAATGGACTCACACAGTCATATCGTCTACCTCACATGCTCTCAGTTTTTAATGCCGAAGTATACGGAATAATCCTCGCACTGAACTACATCTTAGAAAGTCACACCAAGTCGTCAGTCATTTACACAGATTCTCTGAGCTCTTTTCAAGCAATAGGCAACATAGTGTTGTCCAAAAACCTCCTTGTGCAGAAGGCACAGTGCCTTGCTGGTAAAGTAATTAAAAAGGGTCTTTCTTTAACATTCTGCTGGGTACCCAGTCATGTGGGTATACCCGGGAATGAACTTGCTGATGCGGCTGCTACAGGTGCTCTTTCATCTGAGGTGAATCCATTTGCTGTACCGTCCCAAGACCTCCGACCTACACTTATGAGGGCCATAAATAGCAGATGGCAGCAGCACTGGGATACACTACACACCAACAAACTTCACCTGGTTAAGCCCACCATTGTTAAACCGACACATATTTTTAACAGTCGTCTTCATGAAGTTGTTTCTGCCAGGTTGAGAATTGGGCACACTCATTTGACCCACAGTCACCTCCTCTGCAATGAAGAGGCTCCACATTGCACTCGATGCGACGAGATAAAGTCTGTCCTCCACATGCTTATTACATGCCCATCACATGAAACATACAGACTTCACCATTTCCATGAGCTCTACACATACCACACACCTCTACATCCATCCCTTTTGCTGGGGGATGAGGCTCTTCTGCCATTTGAACGGGTGTTTAGTTTCTTTGAAGACGTTGGTGTTTTAAACGCATTGTAGTTTTAGCTTCATGTCCTTTTATTCTCTAACTGTACAGTTTTATCTTAGCTGAATCGCTATACTTTTAACAGTACTTTCCTTATCATTGTCTTGGCGCATTATGGCCTTCGTTGCTTATGCGCCAAGAAAACCTGAATCATCATCATCATCTATTTTTACTGCTGAAGTGTATGGAATAATTTTAGCCCTCAACTACATCCTACAAAATCACATAAGATCATCAGTAATATACACAGATTCTCTCAGTTCTCTGCAGGCTATTTGTAACATACACCCCACTAAAAACCTGGTAGTTGCTCGTGCAAGGAGCCTGGCAAGCACTATAGCTAATAGGGCCTATCAGCTACTCTTCTGCTGGGTACCCAGTCATGTTGGGATACCTGGCAATGAGCGAGCTGATCATGCTGCTACGGCTGCGCTAACAAGTGACATAACCCCTTTCGAAATTCCATATCAAGACCTCAAACTATGTCCAAAAAGATGCATCAATAACGACTGGCAGACATCTTGGGACCGGCAAACCAATAATAAATTACACAGTATCAAGCCCTATGTAGGCTCTAGTTCACCTGGTATGTCCAGTCGACTATATGAAGTGCTATCCTCTCGCCTTCGTTTGGGACACACATACTTGACGCATGGGTATCTTCTACGAGGAGAAGACCCACCGGAATGCAACCACTGTGGGGAACAGCTTTCGATCATTCACATCCTGATCACGTGTCCAGCGTACCAACATCTTCGTCAACATCATTTTGCTCCCTTTTATAGAACCTTCTTGGCCCTCCACCCAATGCTTCTGCTGGGTGATGACAGCTTTGTTCCTTTTGAGAACGTGTATAGGTTTTTTAAAGATACTGGGTTTTTAACGCATCTGTGATTTTAAATACTAATGCACAGTTACTCATTTTAGTCCTACACATGTACCTTTTAACTAACTAGTCTTCAGTGGTATTTGGCGCATTATGGCCTTTGTAGCTGATGCGCCAATAAAACCCGAATCATATAAAAAAATGATTTACCATGTACACCTGCGTCCACATTGCAATCATTCTTGTATTTATCGCAAATGCCACAATGCCTTAAATTTGGCTGTGTTGTGCATGTCTTAATGTATTCTGAATAGCTGAGTTCCAAAATAGTGAACCAAACCAATATCCTTCTAATATGCATATGTGTAGTACATCACTGTACTTTCAATTATGTTACAACTTGTTCTCCTTGCACCAGCTCAGGTGCATATTAAGTGTCCACGGTTTTTGCTGGAAGACCTGTCCTGTATATTGGTACTCTCATTTCACACCAGCTCTCCTCTGCCTTGGCTCACACTCCACCCCTAAATGTACAGCAGTGAGTGGAGGATGAACAGAATATGGGCATACTACTAATATGGGCAACTAAGAATGTGTCATCAGCATCATGACAAATGAGTCTAACATCTATGGATCTGTCATTCGAAACAGTGCCTGAATGCTGTCGCAGTACGAGACACCATGACATATTTATTGCTGGAAAGCTTCCTTCACATCATCACCAGGAGAATATGTGGCATCTCGTGCACACTGCATTCACTGCATGACTGACCCCAAATGCCCTGATGTATGATTGTATATGTGTCACACCTGGTTATTAGGTAAGCAGTTCTTCAACGCCATATGTGAAGAAAATTTATTGCTATACAAATATGTGGCTGGCATTAGCTTAGGCTTACGGCATACTATGCCATCCCAAACAAAAAAACATGTCTGTGTAAGAGCTAGCTTCACCATAGGTTCAGAAATCTTGTGGTTGCGTGTGTGGAATTTTTCATTTCTTTTTAATGGGATTTTCACACTACTACTGTTTCTTTCTAGAACCCCTCTCTCCCCCACATTTTCTATGGCACCCTTAGGGGTGCTAAAGTTCAGTAAGGTGGACCGAAATAATTACATGCTTTTCTTGTGTGCCACCGTAATGCATGTGCCCAGAATCTGTGAAACTGTTGCTTAGGGTGCTGGTATCTTGCAAACCATCTCCCATATGTCATGTACGTATTTCCAGAAGTTGCCTGAAGACAGTGCATATTCATCACTCATTGCTGAAGTTAGGTGGTTAGTCATGCAGGGGCATCTACATTATTTTACTACGAATTCAGCATTGTGTTACATACATCTGCTCCCAGACTTTGTCCCTGATAATGCAGTACACCATGTTCACTACATTAAACTGTCCAGTTGCATAGACTTGTGCTGACACAACTGGATGAATATGTCGGCTTCCGCAAAGTGACAATTACCAAGGTGGCTAAAAAAATAATTGGGGAAGAAAGATATACAGTCATGTAAATTTTAATAAAACTAATACAGCACGTTGTAGCTAAGATGCGCCTGATTTGAAGTTGCATCGTTTTCTTTGTATGGGCTTATTTGCATTGCGTCCATTTTTCCACTGCAGATTTCCTCGTACGGTATGATACAGATCAATACAGAAAGCGAGCAGACAATGATCAGTGCTGCTGCTTGCTGTAGCACTGATATTTCATGCTAGAACGAGCACCTCTAGGTGTGCCTTGCAGTGATATTCCACTGTGTTGTTTCTCAAGAAAAGCACAATCTCTCAGTACAAAGGTGTACAATCAAACTGCATAACCACACAGTGAAGAAATGCAGCCTGTGCAATCATTTTGATAGCTTTATCATTTGTGTGAACAACGAAAATTAGTCGAGGCAGGCCACCAATATGGGCGATACAAACATGTAAGCCTTCTTGTACGAGGGGTGTTCAAGTCAAACCGGGACTTTCTGTCTCCTGAATGTACAAATGGCTCGCGCTACTTCTTTTTCGTCATTTTCAAACGCGACAGGCCTCCGCGTTCACCACGTGGTGGTCCAAAGTTTGTGCAAAACAGAAGACACGTGCTGGGCAAGATGGCCGACAACGAGGTGAGCGCGCACATCGAACAGCGAATTGTCATGAAGTTTCTCGTGAATGAAGGCGTAAAGTCATCTGAAATTCACAGAAGTCTTCAGGCTCAATATGACCATAATTCACTTACCGCAGCAAAGCATTTGAGTGGTGCAAACGGTTCCGAGACGGCCTTACATCAGTGTGGGACGATCCCGGCCGGGACGGCTCAGAGCCCTGTGTGTGAGAACATCCAACTTGTGGAGCGCCTGATCCTCAAGAACCGACGGATAACATGTCTCGAACTGGCTCGAAAGACAGACCCTTCCGTGGGAACGTTGAACACTATCATTCATTAACACCTCCAGTTTCGGAAAGCCGGGCTTCATCACCAAAGGAGTCCTCCTCCTTCAGGACAATGCACGCCCGCACACCGCGCATCTCACGACAAACACCTTACAAGAACTTGGCTGGGAGCTGCCGCCACATCCCCCTTACAGTCCAGACCTCGATCCCAGCCATTTCCATCTCTTCGGTCCATTGAAGGTGTTCCTTGGGGGCTGCCATTTCAGCTGCGACGACGAGATCAAGAATGCAGTCCGATCATGGCTGCTACGCGCCGGTAAGGATTTCTACGCTGCTGGCATCCAAGCCCTAGTGAAACGCTGGGACAAGTGCATTAGTGCAGCTGGAGATTACGTTGAAAAATAAAACTAATTTCTCGCCTGTAAGTTCATTTTGTTTTTGCGAAAAATGAAAAGTCTCGGTTTGACTTGAGCACCCCTCGTATATAAAGTCCCTCGACACCGGCTCTGGCTTGTTCCTTTGGTCATATGGAGAATAGTCGAAATTTGCAATTTCCCGATTCAAGTCATCAAGGGAGAAAAACTGTCAGGAAATCAGAGTAGACATGATGTGTCCCATTGTGAATGGGAGGATGCCGTCGTGCATGTCATGCATGACGTCTGGAGGCAGATGCTGGGTTGCGTCAAACCCCAAAAACGTCAAGCAGCAGGGCTCTTTCACGCCGTAGAGAGAAACTGTGGACGCACCAGCATGCAACATGCTTAAATGATGTCGGAGGCCTTCAGCTGTGCGTAGAACAAAGTCATTTTCAGATATTTGCATCCAATTTCTTGACGGAGGGCGAAACAAAATTACATATCCGTCCATGGCTGAAACTGCACTTGCATCCACCTAGCCTATGAAGTGACAAGTTATCACCTGTGACAACAAACACAGTGCCTTTGGCAATTTCTCCCTCAATGTCAGTTCTGTCACTCTCGAGGCGTGCAATGTCTCTTAATAGTCGTGCAAGAATTTTGTCCAAACCACATATTCCCACAAACTTGTCCTTTACCAGTTGAGCCAGAGAGAAGAACTTGACCGTTGTGGTAGATTCAAAATGGAAAAGTAGACTGCCAGCAGTTCGTGTTTTCCTCGCTTGCTGCCGAGTGGGTCACATACCTCGAATTCATCGCTGTAGAGCTGAATGCAAACTTTTCCTCTGTCGCCAGGAAAGTACGAATGCTGCTGGAATGCTGCGGCCGTCGAAAACATCAGATAGGTAGCCACTCTCCGTGCTTGAAGACTGTCTTTCTGTGAGGTCAGGAGATTTCAACAGATGCTTCAGAACATCGCACACAGGTACATAGTGGAAACGGTCATCTTTGTCTCGTTCATTTTTTCCAAGAATATACGTGCAAGGTTCTGCAAGGTTCAAGGTAGAGACTGCTTCCAGTACGATTCCTTGCCACTCTTTTTCAGCTGAAAAAGACCATGGTGCACAATGGATTCCAACCCCTCATTCATGTCAGCTCTCCGCAACTTATCAAGCAAGCCTTCGGTGTACGTGATTACGGTCGTTAACAATCTTATCCACTGTCCCAGGCAGCACAGCGCGACGACCCAACGTCGGTGCGCCGGCGACGACCGATCCGACCGGGTCGGCTCTCGACCATGGTCCGGCATACGGTTTGCAACACGGGGATGTTAATGGTCCGTTATCGGCAGCCTGTATCGTACCCCAACGATTTCCCGAGGTGCAGCCAATGCACACTTACTGGTACCTCCTACCCCCCAAACAAGAGTTAATTTGCACGATTTTTAAAAACAAAACCAATATGTCATTGTAGAAAACTCTTTATTGCATCACAGTCACAAGATACATGGGTTCTTTAATGCATCACTTCACCAGCAATGTAAAAAAAAAAAGTGTTGCATTGAAAGTATATGACCACCAGTCCCGCATATGTACTATTTACTTCCCAAATATTCACTTAACACAGGTTATATGGAACAGAGATAGAAGTTGGAACTCGTTGCCAGTTAAGTTCAAAAGGTTAGCCAGCCCAGAACATAATTGTAGGACGGTTCCACGTTAGCTCAGACAGGGAGGTCCCATGGACCTCCTGAATTTTCATGATTTTATATATATATTTAGACGCTCATCATGATGATCAACATTGGTAAAATTAATCATTCGAATACTTTCCGTGCAAAAAATCGAGAAATTCAGCCCTGTATTCGATTGTTGCAGTTTTGCCGTGTTTGCACGTGTATACATCCTGAGTTCTAAAAGATATCGTATTGCAATTTTTTTGTGCTTTAGTGTACCTACCTGCCAGCACCCCGAGCGCAAATTTAGGCGCACAGGTGCAACACTGTATCGTATAAAAAGCGGCGAACATGCTCTGTCGCGCAGTTTTGTTCAAACTTCGACGCTTCTTGCTCTGGCTGTAGATATCTCCGACAAGTTACGCAGTGGGGCCGCGTTTTAACGCGCTAATCAGCAGTATACGCCTTTGGAGAAGAAGTTTTTGCGTTAGATTAAAGGCCTATCATCGGGCCATATCCTGGCAAAATATATACGAAATCAAGTGGGACCTTTTTGAGAAATACACGCACAAAATCCATGTTTATTTCGAAATATGCCTAAACATTTGCCTATTTCAGCACATTCCGCTAGGAAGTATATGATTTAAAAGCTGAGTGAGCTGATACCAAGTATTGCGATCACGGACATGTATAGCCATAGATATCAGGCGTCGAAATTAGGACAAAAGTGCGCGAGAGGGCATGTTCGCCGTTTTTTATAGCACACAGTGTTGCACCTGCGCGCTAAAATTTGCTCTCTGACAGCTGGCCTGTAGGCATAATAAAGCAGCATAAAAAATTTCACAACAATATCTCTTAACACTCGGGAGGTATACGCGTGCAAACACGGCAAAACTGAAACATCCGAATTCAGAGCCGGATTTTTTCGATTTTTTTGCACGAAAGCTCTTCGGCAAAAATGTTGATCATAATATACGATGAGCTTATAAATATGAAAAATGAAAAAGAAAAGACCCAGGAGGTCGATTGGACCTCCCTGCCTGAACTGACGTGAAACCGACCCGTAACTAAATTTGAAACGCAGTTACACGTAATAAAACGTAATGAAAATTGACGTGAAGTTCCTGAGCTACTTTAGAAATGTAACAGGTTACCTTCAAGTTATTTTCTACTCAATATATATACTTTTCAGCTCTTGACCTGTCTATATGGTTAATTCAGACCTTTCTGTCACAATGGGCGATTCAAGACGTTTCAAAATAGTCTTGATATACAAAAATGATATCAATATCTGCTACGACAAAAGAAGCCCACATTTATAGGCTTCTTTAGGGAGGGATTTGATGATTTTGATCTCGTAATAAGGCACATTAAAAAGGAACACAAAGCAAGTTTATGCTCTACGAGTTGTCCCCTACATATACATATCGTAGAACCGTACCAAGTTTTAATCCTGCTACTCAATGCCCTCTATCAGTATCAATACACTGCTTACCGTTAAGATGCGCGATACCTGAGCTTCCTAATACTCGGCTAAAACATAATTTGTAACATTCACCGTGTGACAACGGGAGTTAGTCGAGCCGTGCACGTGCCATCTTTCATCTCAAGTCATGGGGGGAGGACTCAGCCTGCGATGTTTCTAGACAAGAATCGAACAAAAGGAACTTTGAACTTTCTTCAAGTTACTTTGACGAGCTTAACACCCCACCCCCGAAACAAAAGAAAACGGGAAAGGAAGGAGCTCCTCAAGAAGTTACTGGAGCTCAGAAGCAAAGAGCTATGCAAAAAGAGACTGAAATTAGCTAAGCCGAGTAGCCTAGTTACAGTACCGAGTTACTGGTAACGAGTTACGCCCAACAACATATAACACGTGAACAACTTGAGAATCCCTACTACATGTGTCATGATCGTTCTATACCTTCTTTAAGAAAATAGAAGAAATATTTGCGCACCTTTGCTAATACGAAGGCAACATACACACAATTTGGGAACCACAATCTAAGAAAAAAGGTGGTGAGAAGGTGGTAAGTTCCTTAGTTACCTCCTAAGTCAACATAGTGTCTGATAAGGGGTGCAAAAAGGTGGTAAAAGAAATTATCATCCATCCAAATTACAACGAAAAGGTGTACGCCGCCCTCGCTCACCGAATCAGAAGCGGTAACCCCATTATTCGTGGCAGAGAGTGAGGTAGCAGGTAGAACTTTGCAACCTTTTAGGCACAACATATGCGACAACTATTACTTCCTAAAAGGTCTAATTGCTCCACCCTTTTTTCTGAGAGTGCAGTATGGCACATGTAGTGTGACACGTACCCTTGTCTTTAGGAGAAATATTATTGTATCAAGAAGATGCCCTTTCTTGTGGCTTTGTTGCTGCGAAGGCCTCTTATTATGGATAGCTGAAGTCCTTTTAAAAGAAAAACAACACAGCATACCAGATTGTATTCCTTTCAAGGAAGCATCACAGCGCGATAGGTTCATAGTGTTGTAACCGAAGTGCAGGGTGGATTCTGAAAGTGGAAGATAGCTTGAGGTCAGGGTTACACTGAGAAAAGTACACCACACCATGCACAAGATGCACATGTTATTGAATACAGACTAAATAGCTAAACTTACAGTTTTCAGCATGACATGACAAGATCCGCTAGAAAAATCTTGACCATCATCACTGGCTCTGAGGCAGAGATCTAGTGGTGGGCACTTCGGTGATAGCTTGATCAAAGCATTGATTGCTTTAAGCACGCTCTGGTTGTGGTCCAGCATGACATTCTGAATGAAAGATCAGGATAGCTTTCATTCACTCGCAGTTTCAAACAAATTGACATATCATGCGTCGATCAGATTACGCAAACGGATTAAAGCGGAATATTTTTTTCACTTCGGAGGTTCCTTTTTGCTTTTCTTTTTATTTAGAATAACTACAAAAACGAACCATGAGCTGAAGTCCTCCAGCATTCCAGTTTTGTTCGCACGCAGGAGATGGAAAGCACAGCTGCAGCACGCAGTCGTCCTGAGAAATGGTTATATTTCGTTTGATGTCAAATACACAATGCATACGATTCCACACTTTACTGAACCATATGTTCACCAAAACGGAGTCCATTATCCTAAAAGCAACGCATAAACCACAATGGATCACTGAAATCGAAACTATGCGCTGCTAAGTTTCGAGAGAAGCCTTCTAGAACGGTGTCACTCATGTTGAAAAGCATCTATGAGTAACGTTTATCAATGCGAGGAATACCACAAAAAGAAATAGCACTTACCACTCAATGAATCGCTTAAAAATGTTGGAATTCCTCGAAAGTTTCGCGAGCACCGGCCGGATACATTCGTTTCTCGCAGCGAGAGCGACGGGGACTCCGACAGTGCAAACACGGCTGGATGATCGAGGAACATCATTGGTCAGATTCGAAACTGTCGGTTACGCGATTGCATCACTCGGCGCCTGACAGTCTGGGAAGAGAAATCCGTTGATGCACCCCGGTCATGTGACTGATTATCGTGAAGTGATCAGATCAGCATCGGGGAGCGATCCTATATTTCGGTCACATGACCAAGGTCAGTCCAGACCGGGAAATGATCAGAGCAGCATCGGGGAGCGATCCTATATTATTGTTTACATGACCAAAAGGAGACCAGAGCGGGAAATGATCAGGGCACCGTCGGGGGACTACCTTATCTTCTCTTGCGCTCTACCTCCTCAGTTCCCACACCGCTGGGAAGCAGTCGGGCACTATCGCCCGTTCAGGAGCCAAAGCCCCCATTGCGTTCCCATTCTTTTCCCGAGGGTTTGTGCTGCCTGGGGTGGCTTCAGGGATGCGCCTGCCCTCCTTCCACTTCAGCAGCAATAGCGACAGCTCCCTCACACTATCTACCTCCTCATTTTCGTGGTGCTGCTCAGGCATGGGCTCGGGCAAAATGACATCATTAGGGCTGTGAATGCCATCCCTTTCGAGGATCTGATGTGGTGGCTCCTGACTTGGTTGACTTGCATCACCCTCAAGCAAGTCCGCATCGTTCTGTGCAACGTGCCTCCGATACCCAGCATATCGTGGGAAAGATGTTGTGCATTGGGTGGTTACCGAAACAACACGGTTCCAAAATAATTTCCTGAAAAACCTGTACCAAAATAACACATTCTCGAAATTACACGTTTCTGAATAACACATCTCATTTCAACATGAATTAAATGGATACAGTGCCAAAATACCACAGAACCGAAATAAACTCGCGGCGCAATGACACGTTTTCCAAAATTACGTTTCACAATCGGAATGATCAGAATGTCGAGAGCAAAGAAGTTTACGCAGAAAAATACCTGTTTATTTTCTTTACACATTGCAACTTATATGCCACAAAATTGTCTACATGCATTTAGGTACTTTATAGCCTTAGTTGCTCATGCGCCAGTAAAAACTAAATCCAATCCAATCCATTTAGGCACTATTCAAGGGTAAGCGTTCTTGACTGTAGCTGATGTTCCAGGCTTGCAATGTTGGAATCCTTCCTTTCCCACTTATTCTGACGCTTTCTTTGCTCTTCTCCATTGCGTGCTTGCAGTAGCGCTGCCCTGACTTCCGCCTCGTCGCGCTTCAGGATCTCCACAAACTTGTAGATGTTCGGGTGTCCCGTTCTCTGCGACGTTGTTGATTTTCCTATGTACACAAGTAAAATGCCAGTTAACAAAGGACATCCATTGGTAAGTTGGGACAAGGAAAGACAAAATCGCAATTATAAACCTACCTGTGCCATGCTTCCTTCATGTTGGTCCGGGCCCCGCGGTTCCCATGCTGGTTCCATTGGGTGGTGTAATAGCGGCCGATCATCCAGGTGTCCTCAAAATACTGTACAAAGTCTGACCCTTGGTCCGTTGTGAGTGCTTCTTCCTTCACCATTCCCCATGCTGCGTGTACCGACGGCGGCGGAACGAAGGCGATTGCGATGCACTTCCTGATGAAGCTACGTACACCTGCATCGTTCATGTAAGCTGCAGACAGGCCTAGACGCTGCACATTTCGCCACACAGCCTGTGCGAAATGAAAATGACACCCCTGATGTCTTGAGTTGAGAAAAGCCCGTGTCTCTGCCTGTATGAGGGCTGTTTCGAAGTCGCTTCATATAAATGTCGGTGCAGGCCAAGAAAATACGAGCTGAACCATACAGCGCACAAGCTCAGACAGGGCTGCATCACATACATCCCTCGATTTACCTGGGAGAAGAATGTACAATACCGTACAATGGATACCTCCCGCAACGAAGCTGACGGTCGTGAGCTGGGAGAAAACTGATGGGCAAACAAACAAACGTCCCGTCCACGAACAGTTCATTTGTTTCCTGTAAGTGCTTCAGTCCATCTTCGGTCGCAAAGCAAATCATGCGTCCCAGAGCACACGTTTCGTCAAAAAGTAGAAAAGGCTTGCCGTCTACTTTCTTGACGTAGTCATCCTGCAGACGAACCTCCTCAGCCGTTGCAGGTAAGGGGGGAACGTGACGCCGCTTTATCCTGTACATACTTGACTTCAGCGTGGCAAAGCTGGGCATTTCGTCTAGGCTGCTTTCGACACCTAAATTACGGAATTCAGTGTGTGTTGTACTATTATTCACTGCAAAAACCGAGTTCGCAAAACAATTACGTGATTCCGGACTAGAGAAACAATTTCTCTCTTGTAAGCTTCGGGGGCAGGCAGAGACAGCTCTTCTGTTAACGTCGACTTCATGTCTTGCTTGGCTGTTTCCACTATTGCGACAGACGGATCAGACGCATGACATGCAAAACATAATAATGATGCCTGTGGGGAAATTCCCACCAACGTGGCGAACATACGTGTTACCGCGCATTACCCGGCATGCCGCGATAAACAGAGGTAGACCAGCATGGCGGAAAATCTAGGGCACAATAGATCACTGCCCAGAGAGATAAGAGCCTTAGGAAATTATCCGTGGTTGGGGCTACAGCTGTGTAGGGGTCAGCGGGAAGAGTGTCCTATTCCTGTCCACGTCATCCAGAAGTTTGGCCTGACCTGGATCGTCTAACCGTGTGTCCTTATTCTTGTCGCTAAAAATGGAGTTGTATCAACCGGCCCTACTCTTTCTGTTGACGTTGCAAGCAGTTGCATCAAGGCCTAGTTAAAGCTGATTAACTTCCTTTCTTTGTAGCTTGGTTCGTTCTATGTTGCTTTTTCATCCCTAGAACTGATTATATTGGCCCGAGTCCCCAGTAGCTCATGCAACCCCATACAGTCACGGTGTTGCAAACACTGGACTGCACCTGGTAGATGTGCTGGGGCACGTACCTTGTGATCAAATAGGTATCATTACAAAAAAGTGCTAAGTACTCTATGAGAGTAAATAACAAATGTATACCTGCTCTTCAGGGGGCTGCCAAACCTGTCTTGTTTGGGACCTGTATGTGGATGCTGAATGCTGCCTCGTCACTGAATGTTTGCCCAGTCCGTCATGTCCCAGTACCAGTGCTGAAGGGCAAACTCCAGTCTGGCTGCCTTGTGGTTTGTGGTGAGCATCAGCTTCTGCTAGGCCCCACATGTTTGCGTCTGTCGTTACACATCAGATCAACTGTAAGGCTTGTGCCTGCCACAGTGGTCATTGCTGTGCAAGGTTTACTACACTTGTGGCACGTTGAAAGCAGTTGCATCAAGGCTGAGTCAAAGCTGATGAGCTTCCTTTCTTTGTAGCTTGGTTCATCATATGTTGCTGTTTTCGCTCCTAGAACCAATTATATTGAACTATGACATATGCTGTTCCACTGCTAATAATTGCAAAACGAGTGATTAGAACTGCAGTACAGTGTAGTACCCTAATGTGACAGCTCATGAAATGAACAAGTCATAATGGAATAAGTTTCAGCAAGCACTGTCCTGTCACAGTGGTGTACAAGGTACTTATCAAAAAGAATTCCAGTGCACATGAGAACAGGATTATTGCTATATGCAGGTAATTTTCGATCCATCAATCAAATAGCTTATTGTTGATCAAACAAAATACATATAGTGCATTCCCCTCTTGCATTTCCAATATTTTTCACTGCTGGCACCTAATTATGTGTAGCGCAATAGGTGCAGGAAATAAATGAAAATCCTTCTAACATTAAGAGCTATCAGATTTTTTTGTTTAACGTAAGGTCAAATATTCATTGATATCATTCAATTGCCTAGGTGCTTTGTTCAGGGCTTCTTTAGGTCAGTCCTTTGAACTTGTAATGATTTGCACTGTTCCTTGAAAGGGCTGAAAAAGCAGAAGGGACGCATAGTACCAAAGGGGAAACTTTGGAAGAAAGGGGGAGACAGGACGTTTCGAGGCAAACTCTCTTCATCAGACTAACGGAAGAGAAAGAAAGGGGAAGGTACAGAAGTTGTGCAGCACATGCCGTCCAGCCCATCTGAGCAGGCAGACACGTTCCAATGTCAGCCTGCGTGACATGTGCTGACGCAAGCCAACTAGGTAAAAAAAAAGAACCAGCTTAAAGCCAGAAAAGCAGCCTTTCGTTATGGCCTCCTGGTTGTTTGCTGTTGAGATAATAAATGGGGCGGCCTTCTTCCCGCTTCCCAGTGTCAGAACGAATGACGGTAACACTCATGTTGTCGATAGTATGGCTTTTATCTGAAGAGAGCTGAGATACTGAAGTGATTATGATAAGTGCTGATTATTCCGGACCGTTGCAGCGTAATGAGGCGACGATGCTCATTTAACCTCGCGTGAAGTTTGCCTTCTTTTTCTCCTATATGTGGCATGTTAGAGCCCAGCGAACAGAAAATAGCGTAGATACGTTCGCAGATTTGCAGGTGCGATGGTCAGATGTTCGGGCATATTGGCCACTCCTACTAGGTATGGGTTTGTTGGGGCAGACGTGGCTGCATGTCAGGCAGCGCGTTCTTTCACACGGGAATGTGCCGCTAATACCAGGAGTCTGGTCTGTAGACTGCTACGAACCAGTATTAATATCAAGTTAGGCAGCTGTCTATAGGAAATCATTGTGGTTTTCTAGAGGTGGCCAGCACTGAATAGGTCATCACTACCAGATTTGAAAGGGCTCGCATGGTACAGATGGCCTATTATAGACTGAAAGGCTGCTCTTAGGCTGAGGCTATGTTCAGAAACAGTTCTCAAGCTCTGTAAGCACCGTAAGGACTTGGACTGGCATCTGGAAATATGTGAATCTTCCTTCGTACGCCGGTGTCTGAATTCCCTAGAAACCGAGGAAGGGATATACCTTCTAAGTGCGCTAGTCCAGCACACCACTCATTTCATACAACCTCGATCTCTGTTGGCAGAGGATCGTCCCAGTCCACTTTTGCTTGCAAAATCTTTTGCAAGAGGATCTTCCCTGTGATGGTGAACGGCCCAAGCATACCTAATGGGTCATAGACTCTGGACACTGATTGTAGGATGCTTCTCTTCCCAATCGTCGCCTGGCCCACAAAACTGATTACAGAGGCGAGAGAGCAACGTATCTGATCTTGTTGGAGATCCCACACAAGTCCCAGCACCTTCTTTGTCTACTTACACTAGTATTTGGCGCATTATGGCCTTAGTAGCTAGTGCGCCAGAAAAACCCAAATCAAATCAAATCAAATCAAAACCTTCTTTGTCTGATTTTGCACCGTCTCCGTTGTTGAATTGCCGTCCTTAAATATGTTCACTAACAGGGTCTCCTCGTTTGTTACCAGTTCTCAAGCTCTCCGCAGATGATGGCTCAAATGTAGTGTCCTTTCCTTCGTGTTCACTGCAGCTCTTGAATGTGTCATGGATAGGAGACTCTGGAGGTTCGGGAAGCATGCAGTTGGCCGCCTTGACGTGGGATGATATGGTAGGATTCGATGTTGCGGAGAGCATGCCACGGATCTCAAATTGGGAATCACAAGTCTGTGTACCACATGTTACCAATGAAGATGCAGGCGTGTTTCCTGGTGTTGCTGATGGATCTAAGCAGGGATAATACCTCTTGATGTTTTTTGTGGCTTGCCAGTGTGAATGACATGCTTCCTCTCCTGTTGGTTCAAACATTACAGGGACATTGCTGTCCTATTATGAAAGAGAACATACCAGGTGCTGTTCTGATGAACACAGTAAGCACTACAAAGCCACACAACAAATGCAAATGTACAAATAGATCGTGCATAATCTGGAGCATTGTGAGTTCGAAAATGAAAAGGTATGTCAGCACGCAAACACATCTCACATTTACCACACGCACATTAGTCGGTGACACTGATGACAGTAACAAATCTGGGACTGAAGACCACTGACTCAGTGTTCCTCAGTCTCAGATTTGTTAACCCTTACCCACTTACCCGTGAGTGAGGTGGCTGTCTGAGCAAGCAGTGAATTTTGCAACTAAGTCCCTCAAAGCCCATTAGGATATCCTTTTCAATGCAGCAAAATAAGGGCTTCAAGCCTCAACTAACTCATGACTGAGCTTTGATTTAATCAGTGCAAACTCGGAAAATGCCCGCTCAACTGAGGCAGTGGTGACAGATGAGGTTACAAGTGTTTTGTATAGGTTCCTCAAGTCCTTGTAGTCGTTGGGGATTAGTGAGAACTTCTCTGTGAGAGTCTCTCTGCCCTTCACCGTATGTACTCATTAACAGTTGCTTCAGCGTACACGTGAGGCTGTCCTGTAGCAAGTGCTGCAATTCTTGTCTCAGCGTATATTTCTGACACGCGTGCAGCCTAGAGAAAAGAGAGGTTGTTTATGTCGCTGGGAAACAATCTATCAAGCTCAGTGTTCATTTTGTCCATAGCTGGTGCGTAATCCTGTGTGTAGAGCCTCTCACCTGGCAACCACGTCACCTGTGTGCTTGGGTGATCATCTATGCTCGTGGGTACCTTCCTTCTCCGCTTTTCATTGAGGTGATTGGTTATGTCAAGATCCTTGATTAGCGTCTCCATGGTCTCGCACGCTGTCCCATTGCTCGTGAGAGCGCATGCAGGCCAGTTCTTTTTTAAGCGCGTTCACTCTCTGCGTCGCCAAAAGATATAGCTCAGAGCTTTGCAAGTAATCAGTCACCAGGTTCACCAGTGACCAGGCTTGAATGCACACAGCAGCATAATGAACTCTGTGGTCTTTAGACAGCTGAGTATTCCCACAGCAATTGTAATTCCTCGTCCTCCTGTCTAATGTAGACTCGATGACATGTTTCACAGTCTGGAGAGCAGCCTTGAACACAGACTGGTTTGGATACCTCTCCACTGCAAGAGACCTACTGACCCAATATGTGTCTGGCATTACTTTTCCTGGGACTACAGGGTCTGATATGTCCATGTTTCTTCGAACGCTTTTGAAGTATGCGTGTCGCGCAGGGAGGCGTCCATAAAAGATACGAGCAATTGAAGGGCAGCAAAAAAGTTTCGCGCCTCAGGGATTGATTCAGGGTTCAAAGCATTCACAAGCATGCGATTCAAGCTGCGAGCATAGCAATGAATCAACATAGCTCTTCGATTTTTTCCTGCACCCCTGTTTGGCCACCATCTGCAGGGGTGGGCAGGTACCACATTGCAGACAGTGCAGACCCCCGTGCCGGCCATTGGACCCACGGTTGCTCACGCACCTGGACCAGCTCCTGCACACCGGAAGAACCCCCACCCCAGGCATCCATCCTTCGCCACGAAGGGATCCCAGCACCCCCTCCAGGTCCAGACCCAATGGCTGTAATAATGCCATGGTGCCATCTCCGTATGTTCATGTCACTCAACCACCAGGCCATTGTTCAAAAAAGAAAAAAAGCCATATGTTAACGAGTTCCTCTTCCAGGGATCCGGGCCCTGGGCTCCCGGCCAATCGCTAGTTTTAGAGGTATATCTGCTTATCTTGTCAGGCCCATCCATCAACATCCTCCTTGTGCGGGATGCAGGAGGCGTCTACCGAGGGGGGAAGGCAGCGGCTCCTGCAGTATGCCCTGAACCTTTCCTTGATGTCTATACCACCATTCACCCTGTATCCTCTACTGATAAATTGAACCAGGGCACTGACCTAGGCCAATCGGACCACTATAATGTGTCCAATCTGTGGTGTACCCTACACTTGGGACAATCGCTCCTCCGGCACCCCCATTCCTTGGCCCTCTCACAGTCGGAAGCCCGCCCAACCACCCCCAAGGCCAGACTGCCAGCTGAGGCCTCGACCGAGACGCACCGGGAACCTGGGAAGTACCCCGTTGAGTCCTCTTCGTCCATACGTCCCATCCGCTCTCTCTCTCTCTCTCTCCCGAAAAAAAAAAAAAACTACAGTCGACCCGCGTTTATCCGGACGGCCTCATTTCCTGTGAAAATGTCCGGATAGCGGGGGAACCGGATAAGTGAAACACGAAAATGTAGACTGATCCTAAAAGGATATCTTTATTTGCCATTACACAGAAAACTATCCATTGTCATGCCAACTATCCATCAGAATCATAAAATTATACTGCTACGAGAACCCAAGAAGTGATGAATGAACATTACCTCACTCTCAGGGATGCAGGGGCTTTTGCTCTCAATCAGGCTAATTTCCAGTTACAAGTATAAGTCACGGTAGCAGTCAGGTGAAGAATCATAAAACTGTACTGCTACGAGGACCCATGAAGTGATGAATGAACATTACCTCACTCTCAGGGATGCAGGGGCTTTTGCTCTCAATCAGGCTAATTTCCAGGTAGAGGTACAAGTCATTGACAGAATGGCGTAAATGCAGACTAGCTGGTGGATAAATTCCATGCTTCTTGCCCATCGCTCAGGCTTGCCTGTCATGGAAGGTACAAGTCACTGTAGCAGTCAGCTGAAGAATCATAAAATTATACTGCTACGAGAACCCATTAAGTGATGAATGAACATTACCTCACTCTCAGGGATGCAGGGGTTTTGCTCTCAGTCAGGCTAATTTCCAGTTACAGGTACAAGTCACGGTAGCAGTCAGATGAAGAATCTTATACTCCTACGAGAACCGATGAAGTGATGAATGAACATTACCTCACTCTCAGGGATGCAGGGGCTTTTGCTCTCAATCAGGCTAATTTCCAGTTACAGGTACAAGTCACGGTAAGCAGTCAGCTGAAGAATCCTAAAATTATCCTGCTATGAGAACCCAAGAAGTGATGAATGAACATTACCTCACTCTCAGGGATGCAGGGGCTTTTGCTCTCAATCAGGCGTATTTCCAGTTACAGAAGTCACGGTAGCAGTCAGCTGAAGTGATGAATGAACGTTACCTCACTCTGTTGGGAACCGCAGCATTCTTCTGACAATCAAGACATCCTTTGGCTCCCCGCAGGGGGCACTGGCTTCGGCTGGTGTTTGGTGAGTGGCGCCACCACGGACCCCAGCCCCCAGTCCTAAGGTGTTATTCGTACCGTGCCGAGGGGATCTGAGGTGAAAGGTAGAAACCTTGAACGGTGGCGGTCAGGGTCTTGGTCAGGCCCTGGCCGACGGGTTTTTCTGAAAACTCCGGGACCTTCCCACATGTATTGGCATGAAGTGTGGGTGACCTGTTGGAATGCCTAGTTACTAAACCGTATATGGTGAAAAATTCTTCTAATTCAATGATCGGGAACGCAAAGCGTGCCCGGACCGAGGCTTACGATCTACATACAAAGAAATTCAGTGCAAAATACATTGTTCTTGTAGCTGCAGGAAATGACAAGGAAAAGGCTGTACCCTTGGGTAAGATGTCACCGTTCTTTATCGAGAAGGCGGTGGCATCACTGTCTAAGCATGCAACCGAAATCAAGCGGACGCGATCGGGTGACTTACTAATAAAATGCACCTCAGGAACTGACTGTGACACTCTCTTGAATGCACATGACATGTTAGGCAAAAGAATTTCAGCGTCTTTGCATAAAACACTAAACACCAGTCGAGGCGTCATCTCTGTATCCGAACCTACTGGTGTTCCTGTCGAAGAAATTCTTATAAACTTGAAAGACCAGGATGTGATAGATGTTCGTAAAATAAAGATCAGGAAGAACAACGGGTACATTACAACACGAAATATCATACTTACCCTTGATCGCCCCACTCTACCAGACAAGTTGAAAGTCGGATATCTCTCAGCTGATGTGCGGCCATACATCCCAAACCCACTGCGCTGCTTCCGCTGTAATATGTTTGGGCATGCTGCTGACTCCTGCCGTGGCTCCGCCTGCTGTGCACGATGTGGCAAGTCTGAACACGAAACAAAGGAATGCAAAGGGTCAGACTGCTGCGTTAACTGCTCTTCTAACCACCCGTCTAACTCAAGATCGTGTACCAAATGGAAATATGAAAAAGAAGTCTTACATGTTAAAGTCACACATAACCTCAGTTACCCAGAAGCCCGGAAAAAGGTAGCTCCCATCTTTTTTGAGAAATCTTTTGCCACAGCTCTAAAACAGAAAGTAAAACTTGTCACACAGTCCACGCAGACCGAACCACTAACGGCCACGCAGACAATCACAAGTGAGGTTCAAGGAGGTGCAAATCCACCTCCAACTCCCGAAATTCCTGTGGCGTCACTAACACCGACGCCCCTTCTCTCCTCACACTCCACGGAGGTAACATCCATGGATTGCGAGGACGAGATGAGCTCTGAGCGCTCCTTTGCGAGCACGAGCTCCCAGGCCCTAAAAAAGAACAGATCTAGTCTGTCGGGGTGTGGGTCACTCCCCGACATATCTGATAAGGAGCTTGCGGCTGCATGGAAGAAACCCACAAGGCCGCGGGTCACACCCCCAACAAAAAAATAGATAATGGAAGCCCTTCCTAGTCGGCCAAAGTTCCTCACGCACGTACTTCTTCTTCCTAGTACTGCAACTGTTATGAAGCATACGATCCTCCAATGGAATTGTCGTGGGTTGCTCTCTAATTTGGATGATGTCAACGATCTTTTTGAGAAGTATAACGCATCATGCTCTTGTCTTCAGGAGACATATCTGAATGCACAAACACAAAATCCACTGCGTAAACACAATATATTTGGAAGAGATCGAACTGATGCCACCCGAGCATCTGGTGGTGTTGCGATCGTCACTCGAGGATCTTTCCCAACCAAAGCTGTTCACCTAGTTACAGACTTCGAAGCTGTAGCTGTGCAGATGTGTCTAGATAGGATAGTCACCATCTGCCCAGTCTATTTGCCACCATCAGGCACAATTACACAAAGAGACTTAGAAAATTTGTGCAGCCAACTTCCTGGTCCTTTTATACTTCTGGGTGACTTCAGTGCTCACAACCCACTTCGGGGCAGTACAAGAACAGACACTCGAGGGAAAATGTTAGAGAAGTTCTTGTTGTCAACATCCATCTGTCTTTTAAACACAGGGGCACCTACATACATACATTCTTGAAGTCAGTCTCTCTCAGTTTTAGACGTCCTTTTGCAATCCATCCTTGTTTCAAGAGATAGAATGGACTGTAGAAGAAAACCCGCTTGGGAGCGACCACTTCCCCGTGGTGTTAGAGTATCTCACGCCAGTAAACCCTCTGACTACACGTCCTCCTAGATGGAAACTCCATCTAGCCGACTGGAAGCAGTTTTCAGAAAGAAGTGAACTGTCTTTAATTCCTATTGATAGTGTAACGATAGAAGAAGCTTATCAGTCTTATCAGCAACATCATACTTGATGCAGCAACAGTATCCATTCCCCAGACATCTGGTCGCCTCCCAAAGCGACCTAAACCCTGGTGGAATAATGAATGTCAGGAAACTCGCAAGCTTCAGAATCGTGCATGGGGTACATTTCGGAGATACCCCACCTCAGAAAATCTGTTACTCTTCAAAAAGGCAAGAGCGAAGGCCAGATGGACACGAAAACAGGCTAAACGGTCCTCTTGGCGAACTTTCATGTCTTCTCTATCTTGTAATACTCCATCCAAAATTGTACGGGACAGACTTCGCAAAATCAGAGGAGAGCATATCAGTCATTCAGTCCCTCTTTTAGAAGTTAACGGTCAGGTATGTGAGAGCCTAGAAGAACAGGCTAATGTACTTGGGGAACACTTCCAAAGCATTTCAAGTTCTTCCCATTATAGCAGTGAATTCCTTAAAGGGACTATGAAACGATTTTTTTCTTCGTTTCATTCGAAAGAAGACATTTTTCTGAGTCTAGAACCGAAATTTTACTTACGTCGCGCGAGCGGATTTCTCGGGAGCGAATTTAAACGGAGCGGCGAAGGGAGGACAGCTGGCGCCACGCCGTGACGAGCTGCCGAGCGGAGACACAACGGGTAACTTGACGCGACCACGGCCGGCTCAGCAACACGTCATCGTGACGTGTTGCCGAGCCGAGGAATCCCGCCAGGAGCATGCGCCGTAGGATCCCGCGTATGCGTTCATCGGGAGTGGAAATCTCCATGACAGCAGCTTTCGCGCGATCGGCAGATTTCGGCAGTGGCGGCAGCCACAGCGCGAGCTCGCGGCATTACTTGCCATTGTGCAACACGGGTGACGTAACGGGGAACCGAAGAGCGGTCCGTACAGTTACACCATCGGCAGGGAAATATGCGCGGGAGAGGAGGAACGCGGAAGAGACATTTCCAGCGCGCGCTCCTCGCAGAGTGGAGCGATTTCGTCCGGAAAAATTTGTGGCATATTAGTTTCTCTGCGGTAAGAACAGTTTCCATCGAAAAAAAGTATGGGGGTTCGGGAAATTTCATAGTCCCTTTAAGATTAAAGAACGGTCCGAAAAACAAAAGATTACAGCAAATGGTGGAGACTGTTTTGGATATAATCAGCTTTTCACTATGGTAGAATTGTCACGCTCCTTGCTGTCAGGAAAAGCGACTACTACTGGCCCAGACCGTGTTACATACTCAATGCTGGAAAACTTGTCTGACATATCAAAAAAATGTTTACTTCAGTTCTTCAACCATGTTTAGATACAGGGGACACTACCGTCTGCATGGAAAATTGCCACCATAATCCCCTTCCTGAAACCCGGAAAGGAAGCCTCTTGTCCTGCCAGTTATCGTCCCATCGCTCTGACAAGCTGCATAGGCAAAACCTTTGAGCGAATGGTGAATAACCGACTGGTTTATTTTCTTGAAATAAATAAGTGCCTATCAGAATTTCAGTGTGGTTTTCGAATGGGGTGCTCCACAATGGATCGCCTCGTTCGTCTAGAAACAACCATCCGTGAAGCTTTTGTCAGGAGGCAACACTGCTTGTCAATTTTCTTTGACTTGGAGAAAGAATACGACACTGTGTGGCGATATGGCATACAACAGGATCTCCATTCGTTCGGTATACGCGGTCGTCTCTTTAAATGTATTGCTGATTTCCTTCAACACAGAACTGGCCTTTGTTGCTTTCGCGCCATTAAAATTCAATCATCATCATTAAAACAGAACATTCAGAGTTCAGCTGGGAACTACCTTATCCCATTTGTTCGTGCAGGAGAATGGTGTCCTGCAGGGATCTGTTCTGAGCGTCACATTATTCCTTATCAAAATCAACTCTATAGCTAGTGTCATCCCGCCCTCTATATCTTTTTCCTTGTATGTGGATGACATCCAGATATCTTGTTGTTCTGCGAGCTTACCCAGATGTGAACGACAGATGCAACTCTGTATAAATAAAATGGCAAAACGGTCCTCACATAATGGGTTTCAATTCTCTCCTGAAAAAACAATCTGTGTTCATTTCTCGAGAATCAGAGGAGTGTTTCCGTCTCCTGCGCTGCAACTTAATGATGATGCAACTTAATGCATTCTTGTGAAATCAGAATGCAAATTTCTTGGCGTTACTTTCGATTCAAAGCTCGCTTTCAAGCCCCATATTCCAAACCTGAAGGCAAAATGTGTCAAGTCACTGAATCTACTGAAAATCCTCTCTCACAGATCTTGGGGTGCAGACGAGGAGACACTCCTCCGTGTATATACTGCCTGCATTCGCTCCAAGATAGATTATGGATCTGTCGTCTACGGCTCAGGCCCCCAATCCGCGTTGAAAGCCCTAGACCCTGTTCATGACCAAGGACTCAGGCTTATCCTTGGTGCGTTCCGAACATCTCCAGTCGAAAGTCTGTACGTGGAGTCCCGTAAATATTCCATGACTAGAAGACGATTTTATCTTGGGGTGTCATATGCACTAAGAATAAGGAGTTATGCACAACACCCTGCACTGACTTGTGTTAAAAGTACACGTTTCAAACAGCTGTTTATTAAGAGGCCTTCAGTAGTCCTCCCTCTTTCAATGAGAATTGAACGAGATATTGGGGATCACAATTTTTCTTCCTATAATTGCCAAGTTATAGAATATGGGAAGATGGTCCCACCTTGGGAACCACCTCCAAGGCATGATACCGCTTTGACTAAATACAGCAAACACAACACCTCTACACAAGTACCACAGCAAGAATTTGAACACCTGAGGGAGAGTTTTGGGACTCACACAGAAATTTACACGGACGGATCAAAGTCTAGTGCAGGTGTGACCTGGGCCATGACTTCTGGCGCGTGTGTGATGTCACATCGTCCAAACAATATAGCATCTATCTTTACCGCAGAGATTTATGCTATCATCCTTGCACTTACGCACATTCTTCAAGGCTGCATCAAGTCTGCAGTTATATATACAGATTCTTTAAGTTTTGTAAATGCTATTTGCAGCACACGCAAACCAAAGAATTTTCTGATTCAGCGTGCACAGTCCTTAGTCAGTATGGCACAAAAGAGGGGATATTCAGTTATCTTATGCTGGGGCCTAGCCACACAGGCATACAAGGCAATGAGGTTGCCGACCGCGCTGCTGCTGCGGCAGCTTCAAAAGACGCCAGTCCTTTCGAGATGCCCATACAAGATATTAGGTCAGCACTTAGAAGATCACTGTACACAAAATGGCAGAGCTTCTGGAACACTCAGACATAAAACAAGCTACACTTGATTAAACAACACATCCAAAGTTATGGAGACCGCCAGGAAAATCGTCTCTTGAGTGTTCCGCGAACGAGGTTGCAGATAGGCCACACCTTCCTCACGCACAAATTTTTACTCTGTGGAGAAGAGCCGCCACTGTGTGAAAACTGTGGTGAACTCCTCTCTGTCATCCACATTCTTATCACCTGCCCACACCACGAAATCCATCGTCAGCATCATTTCACAGAGTTTTATACGTATTTTTTGCCTCTTCATTCAGCACTCTTGCTTGGCGATGAGGCTATTATCCCTTTCAGTAGAATTTTTAATTTTTTAAGAGACATTGGAATCGCAAGTCTTGTGTAGAGTTAGTCTTGAATTTTAGATGTTACTTCTCCCCTTTTTAAGTATTGCACCTACTTTTTACTAGTCTAATTTTAATCACAGTGTTGGCGCATTATGACCTGTGTTGTCAATGCGCCATTAAAACTTCAATCATCATCATCATCAACTTCCAAGTTAATTCGGATTCGTTTGATTGTCATGGTTTCTCTTCCTGTGACGTACAAGTTGTAGAGTGTAGCAGAAAGGTCCCACCCTGGGAACCACCTCCAAGGTATGACACCTCTTTGGCAAAATACGAGAAACAAGACACTACTTCATCAGTACTTCAAGAAGAGTTTGCACACTTGAAAGACAGTGTAGAGGACGATAGTCTTCCTCCACATGAGTCCCGACCGGCGATGATGGTATTCCACGGAACGGCGATGACGGTGGCCTATCTCCATGGCCGCGCCGGTGGAACTGCAGCCGGAGCTCCAGGCGCGTGGCCATCTTCGTTGTTGTCCAATGCCCGCTACAGTGATATCCCCTCAGACGTTGAGCGGCGACAAAGTAGTATGATGACCTACGTCAACACCAGAGGAAGAGAGTAGGCGCGACCCTGGATGACGTACACTATTCGATGTGTTCGTGGCACGGCACAACACCCGTTGGCAGAAACTGCCGATGAGCGGTGATATCGTTGGGTGTCAGAGTCGAGCGTGAGAGTCGTGGCCTGGGGTGCCGCAACCGGCACGGGAGCGAGAGCTCGTAGGGTCGATCCCAGGCTGCGAGGCTGCGTTAGCCGAGTCGGCTGCCGAGACGCCGGCTGAAAACGTGCCGTGGCGTCGGCTGCCGCGACTGCCGAAACCGGCAGGCGAGCACGTTGCTCTGGTGTCGGCCGGCTGGGGATGAGCGTCGAGATGCATGAAATGAAGCGGTGGGTCGTGAGTGTGCCGGAGGTCGTGGATAGCGGTCCCTGGAAGCCGTGAAGCGATGGTCGGTGGGCGGATGCGATGATCCGTGAGTGGTCGGGTCGTTGCGGGTCGGGCGGTAGGTCGGTGCGGGTCGGTCGGTTCGGTAGCGTGGACAGAAGCGGTCGGCGTGTCGGGCGAGAGGCGAAAGGCGTTCGGGATGTGATCGTGATGATCCGAGTAATGTATGGTGGCTTCCAGGTATAGCGTGCCGTGGTAGTGCTCGTCGATGGTGTGGTCAGGAATTTGGGATGGTCAAGGGCCTAATTGCGCCGAACCTGCCCCCATCAGTGGTAATAGAGCAAAGAGATTTCGAAGACTTATGCAATCAACTCCTCCAGCCGTTTATGATTTTAGGCAACCTGAATGCCCACAATCCTTTGTGGGGAAGTTCAGAAGTAGATGCACGGGGGAAAATGTTGGAAAGAGTCCTTCTTTCGGGGTCACTCTCCCTTCTGAATACTGGGGTACCTACCTATGTGAACTCCGCAACACAAAATTTTTCTTCCATAGATATTTCACTATGCAGCCCATCAATTTTACAGTTTCTTGACTTGGCAGTTGAACAGAATGCTCTGGGGAGTGATCACTTCCCAGTAGTGCTAAAATATCGTACTCTAGTCAACACTGACCTTCGTTGTCGCTGCGCCAAAAAAAAATCCCAATCATCATCATCATCATCATCTAGTCAACACTCTGAGAACACGCCCTCCCAGATGGAAATTTCAACTAGCCGACTGGAATCAGTTCTCTGAAAAATGTGACCTCTCTGTGATTCCCATTGATACAGTGACGATCGAGGAAGCTAACAATCTTCTTAGCAACATCATCCTTGATGCAGCAATATGATTTATTCCCCAGACTTCTGGTCGTCTCCCAAAGTGACCTAAACCCTGGTGGAATAATGAATGCGAGGAAACTCGCAAACTTCAAAATCGGCAGTGGGGTACATTTCGGAGGCACCCCACAACACCAAATCTCTTACTGTTTAAAAAGGCAAGACCAAAGGCCAGATGGACGCGATAACAAGCTAAGCGGTCCTCTTGGCGCAACTTTGTTTCTTCTCTGTCCTGTATTACCCCATCCAAAGTGGTGTGGGACAGACTCTGCAAAATCAGAGGGGAACATCTCAGTCGTTCATTTCCTCTTTTAGAAGTCAATGGCCAGACATGCCAAAGCCTAGAAGAACAGGCTAATGTCCTCGGTGAACACTTCGAAAGCATTTCAAGTTCTTCCCACTACACAAGTGAATTTCTTAAAACTAAACAAAGAGCTGAAAAACAAAAACTTCCAATACATGATGCCTTTGTGCCATTAAACACATAATCAATCAATCAATCAATCAACCAATACATGATGGTGATGGTTCTGTGTATAACCAACCATTCACCATGGTAGAACTTTGACGCTCGTTATTAGATGCGAAAGCAACCGCTCCAGGCCCAGATCGAGTTACATACTCCATGCTCGACCGCCTGTCTGACTTATCAAAAAAAATGTTTACTCAAGTTTTTCAACCATGTTTGGATACAGGGCACATTACCATCTGCATGGAAAATTGCCACTGTGATACCCCTCCTAAAACCAAGGAAGGAAGCTTCAAATCCAGCCAGTTACCGTCCTATTGCTCTTACGAACTGCATAGGTAAAACCTTTGAGCGAATGGTAAACAACCGACTGATTCACCTCCTAGAAACAAATAAGTGTATATCTGAATTCCAGTGCGGATTTCGAATGGGGTGTTCCACAGTGGATCACCTCATTCGTCTAGAAACAACTATTCGTGAAGCTTTTGCCCGAAGGCAACACTGTTTGTCAGTTTTCTTTGATATGGAAAAAGCATATGACACCGCATGGCGATACGGTATCCTGCTCGACCTCTATTCCATTGGTGTAAGACCTCAGTTTATGGCGCATTATGATCTTTGCTGTCAATGCGCCATTAAACCCCCAATCATCATCATCATCACCATTGGTGTAAGGGGTCGCCTTTTTAAATGCATCGCCGATTTCCTTCATGACAGAGCATTTAGAGTTCAGCTGGGAACTACTTTATCCCGTTCATTTGTGCAGGAGAATGGTGTCCCGCAGGGATCCGTTCTCAGTGTCACATTGTTCTTGGTTAAGATTAACTCTATAGCCAGTGTCATTCCACCTTCCATATCATACTCGTTGTATGTGGATGACATCCAAATATCATGTTGTTCGGCAAGCTTGTCAAGATGTGAACGAGAGATGCAGCTGTGTATAAATAAAATGGCCAAATGGTCTTCACTGAACGGGTTTAAATTATCTGCTGAGAAAACAGTCTGTGTCCACTTTGTGAGGATGAGAGGAGCATTTCTACCACCCATGCTCAAACTTAATGGACAAGATATACTTGTAAAATCGGAGAGCAAATTTCTTGGTGTCATATTCGACTCTAAGCTCTCCTTCAAGTCTCATATTCAAAACTTGAAGGTGAAGTGCCTCAAGTCAACAAATTTAGTGAAAATTCTCTGTCACAGATCCTAGGGTGCTGACCAGCAAACACTCCGCCGTGTGTATACATCTTGCATTCGCTCAAAGATAGATTATGGGTCCGTCGTCTATGGGTCCGCCCGTCAGTCTGTGTTGAAATCCTTAGATACTATTCATCACCAGGGACTCAGGCTCGTTCTCGGTGCTTTCCGAACCTCACCGGTCGAAAGCCTGTACGTCGAATCTCATGAATGTTCCTTAAAAAGACGGCGATTTTACCTCGCAGCATTATACGCACTGAGAATAAGAAGTTGCCTTTGCGCCATTAAAATCCTAATCATCATCATCATCAGCACTGAGAATAAGAACTTTTCCGCAACATCCAGCACTCGCTTGTGTCACAAGTACACGGTTTAAGCAACTCTTTATAAACAGACCCTCGATAGTGCCTCCTTTTTCTATGCGCATTGAGGGGGATGTTTTGGATCACGAATTTTCTTGCTATAACACCCTAGTTTTGGAGTGTGGTAAAAGCAGACTTGTGCCCGTTACTCGAAAAAAGTAATTGATTACCGTTACCGTTACTTGTACGGAAAAAGTAATTGGTTACCGTTACCAATTACAGGACTTCAAATGTAATTGAGTAACGAGTAGAAAAGTAACGCGTTACTCCGGTCGTTACTCTGCATTAACGCAAATTATACCCGTCTTTGTGTGCCTCAGCAAAAAAAAGAAGAAAAAAGAAAAGTTCAACAGTGGAACAGCTGAAATAACCCAAAAATATGTAGGTCTACTGTAGTTATCGCCCGGGAAGACGTTGACCCGATTGTGGAAGATCATGCGTGGAACTTCCACATGACTCACTAAACCTCCAAAGCTACCACAAAGGTACCACCACACTGGTGTAGGAACAGATTAGGGGGAGAAACCCTGAAATTCCAGAACAAAGGCTGACGGCACGAAGGTCTTGACTTGGGGCAGAACATCTAAAAGATGAGTTAAAGTCTCTGCCGGGAAAGTAATCAATTACTGAGTAATCGATTACTCAGAAAAGTAATTGATTACTCGAAAAATTACTTTGACTTTAATGTAACTGATTACTCAAAAAATTACTCAAAAAAGTAATTGATTACAAGTAACGCAATTACTAGTAACGCGTTACGCACAAGTCTGGGTAAAAGGCTCCCACCTTGGGAACCACCTCCAAGGTCCGATACTACATTGACAAAGTACAGGAAACTGCTACGTCAACACTACAACAGGAATTCGAACACTTGAAAAAAAGTTATGGAAACCATGTTGAAATTTATACTGATTGGTCAAAGTCTAGCCCAGAAGTGACTTGTGCCATGATTTCTGGAACATGCACAAGGTAACATCGTATAAAAAATGTAGCTTCCATTTTTACTGCAGAGGTGTATGCCATTATCCTGGCACTGAACTACATTCTTCAAGGCTGCATATAAAATCAGCCATCATATACAGTGATTCTTTGAGCTCCATTAATGCTATTTGTGGCAGACAGAAACAAAAGAATTTCCTTGTGCAACGCGCACAGTCCTCGGCCAGCACTGCACGGAAGAGGGGTTATTCTGTTATCTTGTGCTGGGTGCCGAGCCACACTGGTATATTGGGTAATGAATTACCAGACCAGGCTGCTGCAGCTGCAACTTCCAGTGACATTACCCCATTCGAAATCCATATCCAAGATATCAGGTCAGCACTCAAGAAATCGCTTTACACTAAATGAC
Organism: Ornithodoros turicata; assembly: GCF_037126465.1. Classification (NCBI taxonomy): domain Eukaryota; kingdom Metazoa; phylum Arthropoda; class Arachnida; order Ixodida; family Argasidae; genus Ornithodoros; species Ornithodoros turicata. The sequence goes on along the minus strand of NC_088201.1, from coordinate 88,112,210 downwards.
AGAGCTTCTGGGATACACAGACATGCAACAAACTTCACTTGATCAAACCTAACATTCAGAATCATGGAAAGTACCTGGAAAATCGTCTGTGTAGTCTGTTACAATCAAGATTAAGGATAGGTCATACGTACATTACACACAAGTTTTTACTTCACAGAGAGGAGCCGCCTCAATGCACGCATTGTGGTGAGCTTCTTTCTGTTCTGTACATACTCATCACATGTTCACATCACGAAACTCATCTTCAGCATCATTTTAAGGAGTTTTATACATATTGTTTACCTCTTCACCCAGCGCTATTGCTCGGTGATGAGGCTATCATCCCTTTTAGTAGAGTTTTCATTTTTTTAAAAGACATTGGAATTGTGAATCTTTTGTAGTTTTAGGCTTTCATTTTATCAGTTGTTTCTCTCTCTTTTTTAAACATCGCACCTATTTTTAACTTGTCACCTTTTATTCACAGCCTTGGCGCATTATGACCTGTGTTGTCGCTGCGCCACAAAACCCCCAATCATCATCATCATGTCTGTCGAGGACAGTTGGTGTGTCCCAGATGTGCTGGCAAAGAGCATACTCCTGAATTGTGCACGAAAGACTTCCACTGTGCTAACTGTGACGGGGGGGCACCCTGTCTATTCTCGGTCCTGCCCAATGTGGAAAGAAGGAAAATAAATATTGAAAATAAAAAGAGAACAAAACTTAAACTACAAAGCTGCACGAGCACAGCTCGAGTTCAGGAAGAACAGAAGTTTTTCCGACGTGCTGCGTAGGGGAGTGGCGCCACCGAGGAAGTCCGTGGAGACACATACCTGTTTTTCGGTTTCTGAGTCCCCACTCTACACTCCCCAACCTGAGAAGGCTGGCTTCAAATGGACACAAAGAAACAGCCACGGCCTCCTTTAAGGTCGATGGCACACAGTCAATTTGGGACGGGGTCGTAAAAACCCCTTCCCAAAAAGGCACCCAAAGTATGGAGGTTGACGATGACGACTGCATGTCGCAGAAGTCATCGTCGAGCCTGCCCAGCATTCCTTCACAAAAGAAGGAAAAACGAGAAAAAGGACGAGGAAGGGGTTTCAAAGGGAATGACCAACAGAAACAACCCCCACGAAGGGTCCAACCCCCTAAATGGTACAAGTCTTTTCTAGTCGGTGTCACCAAGTGCTGCGCTTTCTTTTCCTCCTTTTTAGTGTGACGGTTATGAACCACTTCCTCCAATGGAGCTGCCATGGTTTACTTTATAACTTAAACGACATTAACGATCTCTTCGACAAGTACAATGCAGCATGTTTCTGCCTCCAAGAAACATAGTTAAACACACACACACCAAATCCAATCCGTAGACACAATGTATTTCGAAGAGATCGAACAGACGCCACTCGCGCATCTGGCGGTGTGGCTATCGTCACTCGAGGAACTGTTCCGCCCAAAGCCCCGCAGGGGGCACCGGCTTCGGCTGGTGTTTGGTGAGTGGCGCCACCACGGACCCCAGCCCCCAGTCCTAAGGTGTTATCCGTACCGTGCCGAGGGGATGAAAGGCGAAGGGTAGAAGCCTTGAACGGTGGCGGTCGGGGTCTTGGTCAAACCCCGGCCGATGGGTTTTCCTTAAAACTCCGGGACCTTCCCACATGTATGAATGTGAAGTGTGGGTGACCAATGGGAACATTCATTTCCTTAACCTCTTATGGTAAAACATTCTTCTCCTTCCTTGATCGCGGGCGGAAAGCGTCCGCGGACCGAAGTTTTCAAACAGGTGTTCGACACCTTCCAAGCTAAGTACATAGTTGTCAGTAGTGTGAGCACTGATACTGAGAAAAACACTCCACTAGGAAGAATGTCGCCGTTCTTCATTGAGAAGGCGGTGGCATCCCTGTCAAAGAATGTGACCGAAATTAAGCGCCTTAGATCGGGTGACTTGCTTCTGAAATGCACCTCGGAAGCAGACTGTGAGCTCATACTGAATACCCAGCAAATGCTCGGAGTCAACATAACATCAACCTTGCACAGGACTCTTAATACTTGCCGTGGTGTGGTGTCGCTAGTAGAACTCATCGATGTTCCTTCAGAAGAGATTCTGGAAAATCTAAAAAACCAGAAGGTGATTGATGTAAAGAAAATAAAAATCAGGAAAAACAATGAATATATAACGACACGCAACACAATTCTCACGTTCGACTGTCCGACTCTACCAGAAAGACTGAAGGTAGGATATCTGACTGCAGAAGTGCGGCCATATATTCCTAACCCACTTAGATGTTTTAAATGTAACCGCTTTGGCCATCCTTCCGATGCGTGCAGAGGGTCTGCATGCTGTGCTCGCTGCAGCAAACAGGACCACAACTCCAAAGAGTGCGGAGGGCCTGATCACTGCGTTAACTGCTCAGGTGACCACCCTTCGTACTCTAGGTCTTGCCCAAAGTGGAAGTTTGAGAAAGAGGTTATGCACATCAAAGTTACACAGAAACTAAGCTATCCAGAAGCCAGGAAGAAGGCATCTCCCTTCCTCTTCCAGAAATCCTTTTCATCTGTCGTTAAAGAGAAACCAAGGATGATTTCATGTGCAACACAGACAGAAAAGTCAACACAAAGTGAAGAAACACATACACCTCTTTCTCAAACACCACCTCCCGTAACAGTAACAAAAGTTTCGCAATCCTCTTCCGTGGCGTCATTTTCACAGACGCCGCCTTCGTCATCGCAAACTGTGGAGGCAAGCTCCATGGAATGCGATGACGACACGAGCTCGCAAGGCTCTTTTACGAGCGTGAGCTCACAAACACAAAGGAAGCCTAAGAGCAGTATGTCTGGGAGCGGCTCACTCCCCGATATATCACCTAAGGAACTTGCGGCTGCTCGGAAGAAAACTCCGAGGCAGCCCATAATGCCCCCAAAGAAGAAATAATGAAAGGTTCTTTACACAGTACACTCTTTCCAATGACGAAGACGCCTCTTGTGCACACCTTTTTCATTTTCTATACTATGGCGATCCTTCAGTGGAACTGTCGAGGGCTTCTCACTAATCTTGATGATGTCAATGATCTTTCGGACAGGTATGATACACTCTGTTTTGCACTACAAGAAACTTATCTTAAACCACAACAGATACATACACTCTGGAGATGGAACCTGTTCCGAAACGATCGGGTTGATGCAACACGTACATCTGGAGGTGTTGCTATCCTTACACCAAAAACCCTCCCTACAAAGCACCTTCCACTGAAAACAGCACTTGAGGCAGTTGCCGTTCAAATATGTCTTCAGGGGGTCATAACTGTATGTTCCTTATACCTACCACCATCAGCTGTGGTAGACCAGAACGCACTGGAAACTTTAATTGACGAGCTCCCACCGCCTTTCCTCTTACTGGGAGATTTTAATGCCCATAACTGTTTATGGGGCAGCTCGAGAGTCGACAGGCGAGGAAAAATGTTGGAAAAGATATTACTTTCTAGAGCTATCTGTCTTCTTAACAAAGGAAGTCCCACTTATGTAAGTAGCGCTAGTCAGTCTTTCTCCGCTATCGACCTCTCTTTGTGCAGCCCATCAGTGTTTCAAAGCATTGACTGGGCAGTTGACCAGAATCCTCGGGGTAGCGATCATTTTCCTGTAGTTCTGAAAGTGCATAATGCCCCAACCACCCTAGGTACACGTCCACGTCGGTGGAAACTGTCACAGGCTGATTGGAATCTCTTCAAGGAAGAAGCCAATCTCCTAACACCATCTTTCCAAGGGTTAAGTATAGAAGATGTCAATAATCTTATTACGGACACCATTATAAATGCTGCTCAACAGTCCATCCCACAAACATCCGGTCGCCTCCCTAAGCGCTCCAAGCCTTGGTGGACAAGCGACTGCGAGACTACACGCAAAGAACAAAATCGGGCGTGGGGTGTGTTTCGGAGGCACCCCACCACACCAAACTTAGTCGCATTCAGGAAGGCACGTGCAAAAGCACGCTGGACACGAAGACAGGCAAAAAAAGAATCTTGGAAAAGTTTTGTATCTTCTTTGAATTGTAACACTCCTTCAAAACTTATATGGGACAGGCTAAGGAAAATCAAAGGAGACTACACAAGTTTCTCTGTCCCATTACTGCAGGTAAATGGCGTAGTTTGTCAGAATTTGGAAGAGCAGGCCGATGCCCTTGGGGAACACATGCAACATGTATCCAGCTCAGCTCACTATAGCAGGGATTTTTTGAAAATAAAATCATCTGCTGAGAAACAGACTATTCCAAGTGAGGGCGGTGACAAGTACCCATACAATTCACTCTTTACAATGACTGAGCTACAAAGGGCTCTATCATCCAGTAAAGTTACAGCCCCAGGTCCTGATCGCATTACCTACTCCATGATCCAGCATTTATCATCCACATCTTTAGAATCCCTTCTTGATTTCTTTAATCTTGTCTGGCGAGAGGGTTGTCTTCCGTCTGGCTGGAAGGTGGCAACCGTTGTCCCATTGTTAAAACCTGGAAAAGACTGCACAAACCCCTCCAGTTATCGACCCATAGCACTCACAAGTTGCCTAGGGAAAACTTTTGAGCGTATGGTTAATGATCGCCTGATGTATTTCCTTGAGGAAAATAAATGCCTAGATAAATTCCAGAGTGGCTTCAGAGCTGCGTGCTCGACAACAGATCATCTGTTGCGGCTAGAGAGTGCCATCAGAGAAGCATTTGTCCGAAGGCAGCATTGTGTGTCCGTATTTTTCGACATTGAAAAGGCCTATGATACCGCCTGGAGGTATGGCATTCTGCAAGATCTGCACACTCTGGGAATAAGCGGCCGCATGTTTCGCTGTATTGCCAATTTCCTTCAAGGACGATTATTCCGGGTCCAGGTTGGATCGACACTTTCTCGCCCATTCATACAAGAGAACGGTGTACCTCAAGGATCCGTCCTAAGTGTAACTCTATTCATCGTAAAGATGAACTCTATAGCAAGTGTCATTCCTCCTTCAGTCAGGTATTCACTGTATGTAGATGACGTTCAGATTTCTTGTTCCTCTTCCAGCGTCGCTAGGTGCGAACGTCAACTCCAACTCACAATAAACAAGTTGGTCAAATGGTCGCACGGAAATGGTTTCAAGTTTTCTCCGGAAAAGACAGTATGCGTCTCTTTCTCTAGGGTACGGGGAGTGTTCCCCGAACCAACACTTAAAATGGGCAGCCACGACATTAACGTAAAGTCCGAGCATAAATTCCTTGGACTTATATTTGACCGGAAATTGACTTTTCTTCCTCACCTCAAACACCTCAAGGTAAAGGCCATTAAATCTCTAAATCTTCTAAAAGTGCTTTCTCACCGGTCCTGGGGACCAGATCGTGACACACTCAAGAAGATCTACGTCTCCACTGTTCTATCCAAGTTGGATTATGGGTGTGCTGTGTATGGTTCAGCACGGCCATCTACACTCAAAATCCTCGATCCAATACACCACCAAGGACTGCGTTTAGTACTCGGAGCATTCAGAACTTCTCCGATACAAAGTCTATACATAGAAGCGAATCAGTGGTCTTTAGAGAGACGTAGGTTTTACCTCGCTGCTTCATATGCACTTAGAATCAGGGGTCACCCCGAGAACCCAGCATATCAATGTGTGAAAGATACACCATTCAGACAGCACTTCTTGAACAGACCTTCAGCCGTGCCTTCTTTTAGCGTTAGAATGTCACAAGCAGTCGAACACTATGGCTTTCCAGACTACAACTCTATGATTCTTGAGACAACTAAGAAAATCCCTCCATGGCAGCCCCCTCCAAAATGCAACGTATCCCTTTCCAGATACAACAAGCGTGATACTGCTAACAGTGTACTCCAGCAGGAATTTGAGGTGTTAAAGGATAGCTTTGGCAGCCATGTAGAGTTGTACACTGATGGCTCAAAGACCGTTTCCGGGGTATTGTGCGCTATGGTCACTGGCACAGTTACAAGGTCACATCGTTTGAAGGTCACCATGTCTGTCTTCACAGCGGAAGTGTATGCCATAATTTTAGCCCTGAATTATATCTTACAAAATCGTATCAAATCATCAGTCATATACACAGACTCTTTGAGTTCCTTACAGACTATCTGTAGCATTCATTGCACAAAAGACCCCATTGTCCATCGTGCAAGGCGCATTGCAAGCACTATAGCTAACAGGGCTTATCGGTTACTGTTCTGCTGGGTACCCAGCCATGTTGGGATACCTGGAAATGAAAAGGCCGATCGAGCAGCTGCTGCTGCCCTAACAAACGGCATTACGGCTTTCGACATTCCATCAAATGATCTCAGGCTATGTTTAAAAAGCAGCATTAACAGACACTGGCAGAGCTTTTGGGACCAACAGACAAGTAACAAATTACATGCTATAAAACCCAAGATAGGCCCTTCCCCATTTGCATCAAATCGACTGTATGAGGTGCTATCTTGTCGGCTCCGTTTGGGACACACATACTTAACACATGGATATCTCTTACGGGAAGAAGACCCTCCCGAGTGCAATCACTGTGGGGAACAACTCTCAGTCCTCCATATTCTCATTGTATGTCCAGCGTATCAGCATCTTCGTGAACGTCATTTTGTTTTATTCTATAGAAATTTCTTACCACTGCACCCGGCGCTTTTGCTGGGCGATGAAAGTTTCATACCCTTTGAAAAGATCTATATGTTTTTTAGAGATACCGAGTTTTTAAAGGATCTGTGATTTTAACTACTAACCCAGCACTCAACACTGTTTTAGTAAATACACAAATTTTACACAGATAAAACTTACACTGGTATTTGGCGCATTATGGCCTTAGTAGCTAATGCGCCAGAAAAACCCAAATCAAATCAAATCAAATCAAATGTTCCGCCCAAAGAAGTCCACTTGGTTACAGTCTTGGAAGCCGTAGCCGTGCAGATGTGTCTGGACAGAATTGTCACCATCTGCTCGGTCTACTTGCCACCATCAGGAAGTTTTGCACAGAGAGATCACTTAATCAGCCAACTTCCAACTCCATTTATATTCCTAGGCGACTTTAATGCCCACAATCTGCTTTGGAGCAGTGCGAGAAGCGACAGCCGAGGGAAAATGTTGGAAAGGGTCTTGTTATCAACTTCCCTTTTAAATACAAGAGCACCGACGTACGTCCACTGTTCAAGTCAATCTTTCTCGGTCTTAGATTTATCGCTTTGCAGTCCATGTCTACAGGGTGTTTCAAAAAACGTGTCATTCGGAAAAAAACGGGGCGACGGAAAAATACGGCGTAAACGGCACTTGTGTGGCAACTGAATTTGCCATCTTGCAAAAATATTTTCAGCTGATTTTAATTAAAATAAATTGAATTTCTTTAATTGAACTCCGAAATTTCCCAAGTCAACCTAACGTTTTTTTTTTAGAGAATTAGAGAGCCCGTAGCGAACTTAGTCAGATCCACCAAGAAATCCGCTCGATATTGCAAAGGGAACTGCCCAAAAAAAGTCCCGAAATTGAGGTTTCAAAGTTTCGGGTATTCAACGGCGCACGAAATCAGACACAAGAAATCAGACGTATATCAAGATATACAGGGTGTTTCAAAAAACGTGTCATTCGGACTTTATAAAAAAACGGGGCGACGGAAAAATACAGGGTAAACGGCATTTGGGTGGCAACTGAATTTGCCATCTTTCAAAAATATTTTCATTTGATTTTAATTATAAATAAATTGAATTTATCTAATTTAACTTCAAAATTTCCCAAGTCAACCTAACGTTTTTTTTTTTTTTTTTTTTTTTTTTTACAGAATTAGAGAGCCCGTAGCGAACTTAATCAGATCCACCAAGAAATTCGCTCGATATTGCAGATAGAACTGCCCCAAAAAAGTCCCGAAATTGAGGCTTCAGAGTTTCGGGTATTCAACGGCGCACAAAATCAGTCGCAGAGACGCGCGGAGAGCCGGACATGCTCCTGCCCCCACGAAGCTAGTACAATTTATCGCCGAACCGGCGTGCAGCACAAGACGTGCCGATAACAAGGCGGTTGACATTGCACCATACGTTGATAAGCGGCAAACAAAAATGATTCCGCCTCTTTTTTCCCGCCCTCTTTTTTTTTTTCGACCTTCTATCTTTCATGGGGGCAGGAGCATGTGCTGCTCTCTGCGCATCTTTGCGACTGATTTGGTGCGCCGTTGAATACCCGAAACTTTGAAGCCTCAATTTCGGGAATTTTTTTGGGCAGTTCCATTTGCAATATCGAGCGGATTTCTTGGTGGATCTGACTAAGTTCGCTACGGGCTCTCAAATTCTGTAAAAAAAAAAAAAACGTTAGGTTGACTTGGGAAATTTTGGAGTTCAATTAAAGAAATTCAATTTATTTTAATTAAAATCAAATGAAAATATTTGTGCAAGATGGCAAATTCAGTTGCCACACAAATGCCGTTTACCCCGTATTTTTCCGTCGCCCCGTTTAAAGTCGAATGACACGTTTTTTGAAACACCCTGTAGAATGGAGCGTAGAAGAAAACCCACTTGGGAGTGATCACTTTCCAGTGGTCCTGAAATATATGTGTGCAGTCAATAGTCTGACAGCATGCCCCCCTAGATGGAAGCTCCAACATGCTGACTCGAATGCTTTCTCTAAAAAATGTGACCTGTCGTTAATCCCTGTGGAGAGGATGACGAAACGACAGAAGCCATGGTGGAACAGCGAGTGCAAGGAAACTCGTAAACTTCAAAATCGAGCGTGGGGTACATTTCGGAGGTACCCCACATCACAAAATCTTCTTTTGTCTAAAAAGGCGAGAGTTAAGGCCAGATGGACGAGGAAACAAGCAAAGCGGTCATCTTGGCACAACTTCGTGTCTTCCCTATCTCACAGTACCCCATCCAAAGTAGTGTGGGACAGACTTCGCAAAATCAGAGGAGAACACCGCAGTTATACAATCGCTCTTTTAGAAGTCAACGGGCAGGTGTGCAGAAGCCAACAAGAACAGGCGGATGCGCCCGGACAACATTTTGAATGCATCTCTGATTCATCCCATTACAGTCCCGAATTTCTTAGAGTAAAAGCAAACGCTGAGAAACGAACAATTCCAATGAGTGGTGGTGATGAGTACGTATACAATCAGCCGTTCACGATGGTGGAGCTTCAGCGATCCCTATTCGCTGCTAAAGCCCCTGCCCTGGGCCCAGACAGAGTAATATACTCTATGCTGTGCCACTTGTCTGATGACTCAAAAAAATTGTTGCTCCTTTTCTTTAACCGCGTTTGGGCAGAGGGAACGTTACTATTATTATGGAAGACTGCGACTGTCATTCCATTCTTAAGCCAAGAAAGGAAGCATCGAATCCAGCCAATTACAGACCTATCGCCCTTACCAGTTGTATTGGGGAGACGTTTGAGCGAATGGTCAATAACCGGCTGGTTCATCATCTGGACGAAAATAATTGCCTTTTTGAATTTCAATGTGGTTTTCGAACGGGGTGCTCCACTATGGATCACCTTATCCGGCTAGAAACCACTATCCGTGAAGCCTTCGTCAGAAGACAACATTGCTTATCCGTTTTCTTTGGTTTAGAGAAAGCGTATGACACTGCGTGGTGACACGGTATTCTTCAGGATCTTTACTCTTTTGGCGTGGAGGGCAGACCCCTTAGATGCATTTCAAACTTCCTCCAGCACAGATCCTGCGCCTGGGAGCCACTCTATCCCGACCCTTCGTACAAGAGAATGGTGTCCCGCAGGGATCCGTTCTCAGTGTTGTTTTATTTATTGTGAAAATCAACCCTATGACCAATGTCATCCCACCCTCCATATGTTTCTCCTTATACATGGATGACATACAAATATCTTGTTGCTCCACGAACCTTTCACTTGGCGCCCCCATCGCCCGGCAGCAGCCGCAGTAGCCCCCTCCTGCACTCACGGTTGGGTCGCCGCAGGAGGGAGACCTCCACGTATAGCTGTGCGTGGCTTTCCCGTGTCTGGGGAAAGGGGGATCCTGGCGGTTGAGTGGACCCGGAGGTTGTTTAGGACCCTTCGGGGCCCCTCCGGGAAAGCAACACACCGCTTTGGCCCCTGCTTCCCATAGTCGGGTGGTCCTGGAAGACCCGGCCAGGATTATTCAGCTAGTCGCCATCTCCCTTTTCATTACTTTCTCTTCCTTGGTCTCCTTCTTTCTCTCCTTTTCCTCTTTTCACCTTCTTTGGCGGCAAGGGTCAACCTTGGGCAGTCTTTCACTCTCCAGAAGCTGCACTAGGGTATAGTGCAGAGGCAAGTGTTAGCGTGTGGGACACGTTCCCTGGTTGGGCTCGATGGTGGGCGACACACCTGCTGCACCGAACCACATATTCTTTTGTATGGATACTTCACGTTCAAAAAAACATGATCAGCGCCATAAGCGGCGCTGCACCGAAGCACCAGTAAGCTCATTCAGCCTGTCTCCAGAACCATGGTTTCCAAAATTTCTGGTACTCCATGCTGAAGATGAGACAAAGCCACTCACTAAGATATCACCTTTTGTCATTGCCAGAGAAATAGAGAAATTAATCGGAAGGACCTACAATGCAAAGAAACTGTCATCTGGGGACCTTCAAGTCGAGGTTCAAACCAGGGAGCAAAGCTCGGCCCTCCAAGCGGTCAAGAAAATTGGGGACATATCGGTGTCTATCGCAAAACACAGAAACCTCAATATTGTTAGAGGCGTGATCTCCGAAAGTGAGCTTCTGGAGTGCACCGATTCCGAGATTGAGGAAGGCCTGCTGGAAGAGGGTGTCGTGGCAGCAAAGCGAATAGTGATGCGTCGGGACGGTAAAGAAATTGCAACGAAGCACATTGTTCTATCCTTTCAACTACACAAGCTTCCTGCAACCATCAAGGCTGGTTACCTCAACTGTCACGTGCGACCCTATGTCCCTAATCCGCGGCGTTGTTTCAAGTGTCAGCGCTTCGGGCATGGGTCTCAGGTCTGCCGTGGACAGGAAACATGCCCCAAATGCTCTGGTAGAGACCACACAGCAGAATCCTGCCGAAATGAAGCGCGATGTGCAAATTGTAAAGGTGACCATCCTGTCTACTCCAGGTCATGCCCCCGATGGAAAGATGAAAAAGAAATCCTTAGAATCAAGGCAGAACAAAATATATCTTACAAAGATGCAAAGGCGCAAGCAGAGTTCAGGAAAAAGGGCACTTTCTCCGAAGTGGTGCGCAGGGGAGTGGCACCACAGAGGAGGTCTGTGGAGACCCAAACTGCTGGGCCTCCACCCCACACTCCCCTTCAGAGGGAGGGAGATACGGAAGTGTCTCCTTCTCCTTCTGGTCTCATTACTTCCTCTATGCCTGCAGCGGCCTCAGCTGAGGTTGCTTGCACGGCATCCGTCTGGGATGGATTGCTCAAAGATCCATCCCAGGTACCTGTTGTTAACATGGAGCTCGACGACGAAGACCGTGCTTCACAAAAGTCGTCTTCGAGTCTCCCAGGCACTTTCTCACAATCAAAAGAGAAACGCGAGAGATCGAGTGGTAGAGGCAGAGGCAACAGACCCACGGACCAGCAAAAACAGCCCCCACCTCCTCCTCCTCCTCCTTAAATGCACATAATGGTCAAAGTCTCTTTGTTTTTCTTAACCACAATCCTTTTCATGGGACAGGTCCTTCTGCAATGGAACTGTCGAGGCCTCTTCACCAACATAGATGACATACATGACCTTCTTGAAAAGTACAAAGCTGTCTGTTTCTGTTTGCAAGAGACATACCTGAACAAACAGAGTATAAACCCATTTCGAAGATATAATGTTTTTCGAAAGGATCGTACGGACACCTCACGTTCATCTGGGGGTGTGGCTCTGATTACTCCGCAGTCCATTCCTTCCAATTCTGTTCCACTTGTTACAGACCTTGAGGCTGTAGCTGCACAAATATGCCTCGACAGGGTCATTACAGTGTGTTCATTGTACCTGCCCCCTTCAGTAGTAATCCACCAAAGGGACTTTGAGCATCTTTGTGACCAGCTGCCTCAACCTTTCCTTATTCTTGGGGACCTGAATGCTCACAGCCCCCTGTGGGGCAGCAGAAGGTTAGACGTCAGAGGGAAAATGCTGGAAAGCGTTTTGATGTCAAGGTCAATTTGCTTGCTCAACACGGGACAAGCTACTTACGTTAATGCAGCGACACAAAGCTTTTCTTCTCTAGATATCTCGCTGTGCAGTCCCTCGCTGTTTAGCAGTTTAGACTGGGCAGTTGAACAAAATCCACGAGGGAGTGACCACTTTCCTGTTATCGTGAAATTGTGTGGTGCTACAAATACACTCACAACACGACCACCCCGGTGGAAACTAGCTCAGGCTGACTGGAGCTTATTCCAAAGGGAAGTCAAACTCCAGTCCTCTTCTTTCCAACACATGTCAGTCGAAGAGGCAAACACTTTAGTTACAAGCACAATCATAGATGCCGCCAAACAATCTATTCCACAGACATTGGGTCGGCTCCCCAAGCGTCCGAAACCTTGGTGGACTGACGATTGCGCAAAGACTAGAAAGGAACAGAATCGTGCCTGGGGTACCTTTCGTAGATACCCCACATCACAGAATCTTCTTGCCTTCAAAAAAGCACGTACCAAAGCAAGGTGGACACGAAAGCAAGCAAAAAGGTCTTCTTGGCACAACTTTGTTTCTTCTTTAACACATGGAACCCCATCAAAGAAAGTATGGGATAGGCTTCGGAAAATTAAAGGAGACTACCAGAGTTTTTCCATTCCCCTCCTTCAAGTCAATGGTGTTCCATGTCAGAGTTTAGACGAACAGGCGGACCTCCTAGGTGAACATTTCCAAAATGTTTCCAGTTCTGCACATTACAGCAAAACGTTCCTGTCTGTAAAGAACCGTGCAGAAAAGAAAGTTATTTCAACTGTGGGTGGTGAAAATTATCCATACAACCAGCCGTTCACTATGGTAGAGCTCCAGCGAGCAATGTCCTTAGTGAAGGTCAGTGCTCCTGGTCCAGACAGGGTCACCTATTCCATGATCACCCACTTATCAGAGGAATCCAAAGGGTGTCTTCTAAACTTCTTCAACAAAGTCTGGGATAAGGGGCAGATGCCAACAGCATGGAAGGTAGCAACTGTAATTCCACTTCTCAAACCTGGCAAAGAAGCGTCAAATCCCACCAGCTACACGCCCATTGCCCTCACCAGCTGTTTGGGAAAAACATTCGAAAGAATGGTGAACAACCGACTAGTGTATTATCTTGAATGCAATAACTGTCTTGATAAGTACCAATGTGGATTCCGAGCTGCACGTTCAACGACAGACCATCTTGTTCGTTTGGAGACCACAATCCGAGAAGCGTTTGTCAGGCGGAGTCACTGTGCCTCTGTATTCTTCGATTTAGAAAAGGCATATGATACCGCTTGGAGGTATGGGATCATCCAGGATCTATACCTTTTAGGGGTACGAGGCCGGCTTTTACGCTGTATCATTAACTTTCTCCAAGATCGAACTTTCAGGGTCCAACTGGGCAGCACTCTATCACAACCATTTCTTCAGGAGAATGGAGTTCCTCAGGGCTCCGTGCTCAGTGTGACATTATTCATTGTGAAAATGAACTCCATAGCCACTGCAATTCCTCCGTCTATATCGTATTCGTTGTACGTTGATGACATTCAAATTTCATACTCCTCTGCAAATTTGGCAACTTGTGAGAGGCAACTACAACTGGCGATAAACAGACTGGTTAAATGGGCAGACCAGAACGGATTCAAGTTCTCCTCAGAAAAGACTATCAGTGTTCTGTTCACGAGAAAAAAAGGACTATTTCCGAACCCTACACTTTAGATGAATGGTGAGAACATTGCTGTCCGAGAAGAACACAAATTTCTGGGAGTGGTATTTGATAGAAAGCTTACGTTTTTGCCGCACATCAAGCAACTAAAAGCAAAATGCATAAAGTCTTTAAGTCTCATGAAAGTTATCGCTCACAAGTCTTGGGGAGCAGACAGAACAACCCTCCACAAAATATATGCATCAGTAATTCGGTCGAAGATGGACTATGGTTGTATTGTTTACAGTTCTGCTCGTACATCAGTCCTCAGGTTAATTGACCCAGTACACCATCAGGGCCTCCGGTTAGCACTTGGAGCTTTCCGCACCTCACCAGTTGAAAGTTTGTACGTCGAGTCTAATGAGTGGTCTCTGGACAGACGACGGTCTTACCTTACTATTCTTTATAGTCTTAAAGTCAAAAGCCATTGTCAGAATCCCGCCATGCTTTGTGTCCAAGGCACACGGCTTCAGCGACTATTTGTAAACAGACCATCAGTGGTACGGCCTTTTAGCATGCGAGCCTTGCAGTATCAAGAGTTTTATAACTTTTTCTATCAGGACTCCTGGATCCTAGAACAGGGTGACGAATGTGCTCCTTGGCAATCACAGCCACAGTTCAACTACTCCTTAACTAAGTACAATAAAAAGGATACGTCGCCCCTAGCCCTTCAGCAAGAGTTCTTCGAAGTAAAACATTCCTTTGGTGACCACACTGAAATATACACAGATGGGTCACGGACTGCTGACAGCGTTTCCTGCGCCATGGTATCTGCAGCGGTGACGCGGTCACACCGTTTAAATCCAGCAGCATCCATTTTTACTGCTGAAGTATATGCACTCATCTTGGCGCTTAATTTCATATTGCAAACGCATGTTAAATCTGGAGTAATTTACACAGACTCTCTTAGCTCTCTGCATGCTCTGAGTAGTCTGCAGCGGGCTAAGAACCTTTTAGTCCATAGAGCACGTTCTTTGGCCAGTAGGATAATAAACAGAGGTTATAACTTAACATTTTGCTGGGTGCCCAGTCACGTTGGTATCCCAGGAAATGAACTTGCAGACCGAGCCGCAGCAACAGCTCTTTCATCAGAAATTAGCCCATTCGACATCCCTTTCCATGACTTCAGACGTACACTAAAGAAGGCCATTAACGCAAAATGGCAGCAGTTTTGGGATGAACAAGCTCTGAACAAGCTTCATCTCATAAAACCACACGTAGGGCATAAAGTACATACAATTCAACAACGTCTCCAGGAGGTGCTGAGACACAGGCTCAGAATTGGGCACACATATTTATCGCACGGCCACCTACTTCGAGGAGACGAGCCACCGTGGTGCACCAATTGTAACGAGAAACTCTCCATCCTTCACGTTCTCATCACATGCCCACAACACGAACCTTATCGCCAGCGCTACTTTACTGAATGCTACAAGCATTTTACACCTCTTCACCCAGCACTCTTGTTGGGTGATGAGCCTGTCATTTCGTTTGATAATGTCGAGAACTTTTTTAGGGACATAGGGCTGCTTGGGAGCCTATAACTTTTTAGTTACTTTCTGCAAGAAAACTTTACAGACACTTGTTTTAATTACATCAGTATATTTTTAGGTTGAATTTCATTCACTTTATTCTTATAACTTAATTCATCTGTGTTCATAACCATGTTTGGCGCATTATGACCTTTGTAGTCGCTGCGCCAGAAAAATCCTAATCATCATCATCATCATCATCAAAGATCCATCCCAAGTACCTGTTGTTAACATGGAGCTCGACGACGAAGACCGTGCTTCACAAAAGTCGTCTTCGAATCTCCCAGGCACTTTCTCACAATCAAAAGAGAAACGCGAGAGATCGAGTGGTAGAGGCAGAGGCAACAGACCCACGGACCAGCAAAAACAGCCCCCACCAAGGGTGCTGCCTCCTTAAATGCACATAATGGTCAAAGTCTCTTTGTTTTTCTTAACCACAATCCTTTTCATGGGACAGGTCCTTCTGCAATGGAACTGTCGAGGCCTCTTCACCAACATAGATGACATACATGACCTTCTTGAAAAGTACAAAGCTGTCTGTTTCTGTTTGCAAGAGACATACCTGAACAAACAGAGTATAAACCCATTTCGAAGATATAATGTTTTTCGAAAGGATCGTACGGACACCTCACGTTCATCTGGGGGCGTGGCTCTGATTACTCCGCAGTCCATTCCTTCCAATTCTGTTCCACTTGTTACAGACCTTGAGGCTGTAGCTGCACAAATATGCCTCGACAGGGTCATTACAGTGTGTTCATTGTACCTGCCCCCTTCAGTAGTAATCCACCAAAGGGACTTTGAGCATCTTTGCGACCAGCTGCCTCAACCTTTCCTTATTCTTGGGGACCTGAATGCTCACAGCCCCCTGTGGGGCAGCAGAAGGTTAGACGTCAGAGGGAAAATGCTGGAAAGCGTTTTGATGTCAAGGTCAATTTGCTTGCTCAACACGGGACAAGCTACTTACGTTAATGCAGCGACACAAAGCTTTTCTTCTCTAGATATCTCGCTGTGCAGTTCCTCGCTGTTTAGCAGTTTAGACTGGGCAGTTGAACAAAATCCACGAGGGAGTGACCACTTTCCTGTTATCGTGAAATTGTGTGGTGCTACAAATACACTCACAACACGACCACCCCGGTGGAAACTAGCTCAGGCTGACTGGAGCTTATTCCAAAGGGAAGTCAAACTCCAGTCCTCTTCTTTCCAACACATGTCAGTCGAAGAGGCAAACACTTTAGTTACAAGCACAATCATAGATGCCGCCAAACAATCTATTCCACAGACATTGGGTCGGCTCCCCAAGCGTCCGAAACCTTGGTGGACTGACGATTGCGCAAAGACTAGAAAGGAACAGAATCGTGCCTGGGGTACCTTTCGTAGATACCCCACATCACAGAATCTTCTTGCCTTCAAAAAAGCACGTGCCAAAGCAAGGTGGACACGAAAGCAAGCAAAAAGGTCTTCTTGGCACAACTTTGTTTCTTCTTTAACACATGGAACCCCATCAAAGAAAGTATGGGATAGGCTTCGGAAAATTAAAGGAGACTACCAGAGTTTTTCCATTCCCCTCCTTCAAGTCAATGGTGTTCCATGTCAGAGTTTAGACGAACAGGCGGACCTCCTAGGTGAACATTTCCAAAATGTTTCCAGTTCTGCACATTACAGCAAAACGTTCCTGTCTGTAAAGAACCGTGCAGAAAAGCAAGTCATTTCAACTGTTGGTGGTGAAAATTATCCATACAACCAGCCGTTCACTATGGTAGAGCTCCAGCGAGCAATGTCCTCAGTGAAGGTCAGTGCTCCTGGTCCAGACAGGGTCACCTATTCCATGATCACCCACTTATCAGAGGAATCCAAAGGGTGTCTTCTAAACTTCTTCAACAAAGTCTGGGATAAGGGGCAGATGCCAACAGCATGGAAGGTAGCAACTGTAATTCCACTTCTCAAACCTGGCAAAGAAGCGTCAAATCCCACCAGCTACAGGCCCATTGCCCTCACCAGCTGTTTGGGAAAAACATTCGAAAGAATGGTGAACAACCGACTAGTGTATTATCTTGAATGCAATAACTGTCTTGATAAGTACCAATGTGGATTCCGAGCTGCACGTTCAACGACAGACCATCTTGTTCGTTTGGAGACCACAATCCGAGAAGCGTTTGTCAGGCGGAGTCACTGTGCCTCTGTATTCTTCGATTTAGAAAAGGCATATGATACCGCTTGGAGGTATGGGATCATCCAGGGATCCTTTTAGGGATACGAGGCCGGCTTTTACGCTGTATCATTAACTTTCTTCAAGATCGAACTTTCAGGGTCCAACTGGGCAGCACTCTATCACAACCATTTCTTCAGGAGAATGGAGTTCCTCAGGGCTCCGTGCTCAGTGTGACATTATTCATTGTGAAAATGAACTCAATAGCCACTGCAATTCCTCCGTCTATATCGTATTCGTTGTACGTTGATGACATTCAAATTTCATACTCCTCTGCAAATTTGGCAACTTGTGAGAGGCAACTACAACTGGCGATAAACAGACTGGTTAAATGGGCAGACCAGAACGGATTCAAGTTCTCCTCAGAAAAGACTATCAGTGTTCTGTTCACGAGAAAAAAGGGACTATTTCCGAACCCTACACTTTACATGAATGGTGAGAACATTGCTGTCCGAGAAGAACACAAATTTCTGGGAATGGTTTTTGATAGAAAGCTTACGTTTTTGCCGCACATCAAACAACTAAAAGCGAAATGCATAAAGTCTTTAAATCTCACGAAAGTTATCGCTCACAGGTCTTGGGGAGCAGATAAAACAACCCTCCACAAAATATATGCATCAGTAATTCGGTCCAAGATGGATTATGGTTGTGTTGTTTACAGTTCTGCTCGTACGTCAGTCCTCAAGTTAATTGACCCAGTACATCACCAGGGCCTCCGGTTAGCTCTTGGAGCTTTCCGCACCTCACCAGTGGAAAGTTTGTACGTCGAGTCCAGTGAGTGGTCTTTGGACAGGCGACGGGCTTACCTCACTATTCTTTATGGTCTTAAAATTAAAAGCCATCGTCAGAATCCAGCTCTGCCTTGTGTCCAAGGCACACGGCTTCAGCGACTATTTGTAAACAGACCATCAGTGGTACGGCCTTTTAGCATGCGAGCCTTGCAGTATCAAGAGTTTTATAACTTTTTGTATCAGGATTCCTGGATCCTAGAACAGGGTGACGAAAGTGCTCCTTGGCAATCACAACCACAGTTCAACTACTCCTTAACTAAATACAATAAAAAGGATACGTCGCCCTTAGTCCTTCAGCAAGAGTTCTTCGAATTAAAGCATTCCTTTGGCGACCACACTGAAATATACACAGATGGGTCACGGACTGCTGACAGCGTCTCCTGCGCCATGGTATCTGCAGCAGTGACACGGTCGCACCGTTTAAATCCAGCAGCATCCATTTTTACTGCTGAAGTATACGCACTGATCTTGGCACTTAATTTTATATTGCAAACAGGTATTAAATCTGGAGTAATTTACACAGACTCTCTTAGCTCTCTGCATGCTATGAGTAGTCTGCAGCGGACTAAGAACCTTCTAGTTCATAGAGCACGTTCTTTGGCCAATAGGATACTAAACAGAGGTTATAACTTAGCATTTTGTTGGGTGCCCAGTCACGTGGATATCCCAGGAAATGAACTCGCAGACCGAGCCGCAGCAACAGCTCTTTCATCAGAAATTACCCCATTCGACATCCCTTTCCATGACCTCAGACGTGCATTAAAAAAGGCCATTAATGAAAAATGGCAGCAGTTCTGGGATGAACAAACTCGGAACAAGCTTCATCTCACAAAACCACACATAGGGCATAAGGTACATGCAATCCAACAACGCCTCCAGGAGGTGCTGAGACACAGGCTCAGAATTGGGCATACATTTTTGTCGCACGGCCACCTACTTCGTGGAGAGGAGCCACCGCAGTGCACCCATTGTAACGAGCAGCTCTCCATTCTTCACATTCTTATCACGTGCCCACAACACGAACCTCATCGGCAGCGCTACTTCACTGAATCCTACAAGCATTGTACACCTCTTCACCCAGCACTGCTGTTGGGTGATGAGCCTGTCATTCCTTTTGAGAATGTTCAGAACTTTTTTATGGACATAGGCCTGCTTGGGAGCCTATAGCTTTTTAGTTACTTTTCGCAAGAAAACTTTACACACACTTCTTTTAACTACATCAGTATATTTTTAGGTTGAATTTCAGTCACCTTGTTCTGATAACTTGATTCATATGTACGCATTGGTCACACACACCTCACACATGGTTTTTTACTGCGCCGGGAGGAACCACCGGAATGTACGCAGTGTGGGGAGCAGCTGTCTGTGCTGCACATCCTAATCACGTGTCCTGCACATGAACCTCATCGTCAGTATCACTTTAAAGAGCTTTACAAATATCAGTTGCCACTTCATCCAGCCTTGTTGTTGGGTGATGAGCCTCTTTTACCCTTCATGAGAGTTTTTAACTATTTTAAAGATATTGGCTATTTAAATACAATATAGTTTTACCCAGCTGCTCATGTATCTTGTTTTACTATCTAAACTTTTCTAAAACTATGGTTTTAGTTTAATCTTGCTGCTTTTACATTGTCACCAACCATCCCCATTGTCTTTTCACCATAGCTTTGGCGCACTATGACCCTAGTTGTCCGTGCGCCATAAAAACCTGAATAATAATAATAATGATTCATATGTGTTTATAACCGTGTTTGGCGCATTATGGCCTTTGTAGTCGCTGCGCCATAAAAACTCTAATCATCATCATCATCATCCACGAACCTTTCAATGTGCGAACGACAGATGCAGGTGGCCATCAACAATATGGCCAAGTGGTCTTCATCAGATGGATTTAGATTTTCAGCTGAGAAAACTGTGTGTCCATTTCTCTAGGATTAGAGGACTGTTTTCACCACCTACGCTGCAGCTTAACCGACAAGATATCCTTGTCCAACCAGAAGCCAAATTTCTTGGCATCACTTTCGACTCGAAGCTGACCTTCAAGGCTCGTATCCAAAACCTAAAGATAAAGTCACTAAACATTCTAAAAATCATTTCTCATAGATCTTGGGGTGCAGACCAGGAAACACCGCACCAAGTGTATACTGCATGTATACGTTCCAAAATTGATTATGGGTCCTACGGTTCCCATGGGTCTACGGCTCTGCTCGAGAGTCGGTGTTGAAAGCCCTGGACCCTGTCCCTGACCAGGGGCTCAGGCTCGTGCTTGGCGCCTTCCGAACGTCTCCAGTACAGAGTCTGTATGTTGAATCGAAGGAATGCTCCTTGAAAAGACGGCGTTCTTACCTCGGTACGTCGTACGCACTTAGAATAAATAGTCTACCCCAAAATCCAGCCTCGACTTGCGTCAAGCACACACGCTTTAAACAGCTGTTCATTAACAAGCCCTCTGTCGTCCCTCCATTCTCTTTGCGAATTGCATCAGAGTTTGATTGCCACGGTTTCTCGTCCTTTGACCTACAAATTGTAGAGTGTAGCAGAAAGGGCCCACCCTGGGAACCACCTCCAAGGTCTGACACCTCTTTGGCAAAATGCAAGAAACAAGACAGTGCGTCATCCAAGAGTTTGCACACTTGAAAGACAGCTTTGATAACCATACTGAGATTTACAGAGATGGGTCCAAGTCTAGTGCAGGAGTGACTTGTGCCATGATTTGTGGCGCGCACACAAGGTCTCATCGTATAAAAACATTTGCATCAATTTTTACTGCCGAAGTTTACGCTATGATCTTGGCTCTCAACTACATCCTTTAAGATTCCATAAAGTATTCTGTTATATATACAGACTCCTTGAGTTCCATTAACGCAATTTGTAGTCAGCACACAACAAATAACTTTCTTGTGCAGCGAGCAAGATCTTTAGCCAGTTTGATAAGAACAAAGGGGTACTCCCTCATCCTATGCTGGGTGCCCAGCCACGTACGCATCAAAGGCAATGAGTTGGCAGATCAAGCAGCTGTAGCTGCTCTCTAAAATGACATCACACATTTTGAGATGTCCGTGCAAGACATGAGATCGGCTCTCAAGAAATCACTGCACAGATTGTGGCAAGCCTTTTGGAACACACAGACAAATAACAAGCTCCACTTGGTTAAACCTCACATTCAGGATACAGGAGACCGGCTGGAAAACCGCCTGTTGTGCACTTTACGAGCAAGGTTACGTATAGGCCATACGTACCTTACACATGGGTTCTTACGTCGGGGAGAGGAGCCACCTCAGTGTGCGCACTGTGGTCAGCTCCTGTCTGTTGTACACATACTCATCACATGCACACATCATGAAATACATCGCAAACATCACTTCACGGAATTTTATAAACACTTCTTACCTCTTCACCCATCCCTATTGCTTGGTGACGAGGCTCTCGTCCCTTTTAGAAGCGTCTTTGATTTCCTGAGGGACGTTGGCGTTATTAGCCTTTTGTAGTCTTACACGTATACACTCATCTTTTATTAGTCATCGTGTTTACTCTTAAATAACCATAACATCACCACTGTCTCAACCATACCTCAGTTTATGGCGCATTATGATCGTTGTTGTCAATGCGCCATTAAACTCCCAATCATCATCATCATCTGTCTTGCCTAATGAAGTATCCGAGGAGGAGGTCCAATCTCTCTCGAACAGCGCCGGTGCTAAAATCTTTCTGGGTGGATGCTCGTACGTTATTCGTAACGTCCAGCAACCTGTCACAATTTTTGAAAGGATTTAACGCAGTCGCTTCACGCAACAGACAAATGTCGTCGCCTGCATTGAAGCGCTTTTGTGGGTGCTGCGGTGCCGCCATTTTTTTTAAATCTCGAACAGTCGCAACACCGCGAGACGCAGATTGCTAAAAATTCGAAACCAACTCGCAGAGCCACCGACCCAGCGTTCTTCGCCCTTCAACGGCACACGACGTGAAAACGCAAGGCGGACGAGGAGAAGGAGGGAGGCAAAGAACGCACGTGCAGCGCGAGCGGTCAAGGTCAAGGGACCAGCGATGCGGACTGTCTTTATAGGTTGTCACCGTTACCTTTATTTGGAGGGAACAATGAATATATAAGTCACGCTATTTCAGAGTATGGCCTTCACTTCTATAAAACTGGGCTATAACCTTTAGTCGTAACTCCTTGTCCCCGCGATACAGGCACGTGACGTTCAGGAAGTGAATGAGTACCTTCTACATTAGAAGTTATGGCACTTTTAAAGCAACGCTTACGGTCACCAAGCTAAGAGTGTACGGTAGGGTAGTCGCGGGAGAGTTGACGGCTGAAATTTTATGCGTTTTAGAATTCTAACTTCGTCCATTAGTTGTGGAAAAATCGTGAAAGTGACCTTTGTGACCTATTTTTGCCAATAGATCTATCTTGCCTGCCAAGTCTCGTGCATATGCGCACTTGCGTTGTTTCGTGGCAGCCTACCCAAGCAGCACGATGTACCAAAAGTCGAGTGCAATAGGGGTGGTCGGTATGCGTCTTATCAGAGTACTTCAGTTTCACGAGTCTGTTCAAGGCCTTCCACCTACCCGTCCACCCCTATTGCACACGACTTTCAGTACACTTTGCTGCTTGGGTAAGCTTTCTTGCGATATTTAGTGAGCAGTTGTTGTTTTTAAATTTCCAAACATAATCTGCAATTTCTTTTATCTTAACTGAATCACTGTACTTTTAGCTACTGCTTTCTTTACCATTGTCTTGGCGCATAATGGCCTTCGTCGCTCGTGCGCCTTGAAAACCCGAATCATTATCATCATCATCATAACCTGCAGTTTCGTTGTACGGGGTTTTAGTAAATGCGCATCCAAGAGGTTTAATTGCAAATTTCTTCATTTTTCATAATTTATTGGAATATTGGATATTGCTTTTTAGCACCCCATACGTCATTGACGTCAACGTCCGCTCGTTGGTGGTAACCAAGGTCGTGCTGAAGACTGGGAGGTGGTGGGTTCGAATCCTACCACCGGCTGTGCTGTCTGAGGTTTTCCCTGGGTTTTCCGAAGACTTTCCAGACGAATGTCGGCACAGTTCCCCTTGAAGTCGGCCCAGGACGCATACTAATCCCCCTGTCCCCCACTCCTTCCTGCTGTCCTCTCTCCGTCTGTCCACATCTGTACGCCGCTCATAGCCACAGTTGCTTCGCGGCGCTAACACGCAATCAAAAAAAAAAAATTGACGTCAAGTTCCGGTGTCCGCCGTGCCAGCGGTATTCTTGACGAAACGTACGAAATACCGTAATTTGTCTTGATCAACTCCTATTTTGTGCTTTCCTAGGAGCCGGATAGCACAGTAGGTAGATGTAGTAGGTAGATGTACACTTCTCATACGAATATGTGACCCATATTCTAGCTTGAATGGCGCCCATGCTGTAGACGACCTTCCACTGAAAACACACACTATGATGAGCTTCCGGCCAGCCGTGCCGGACGAGAGAAAACGTGTTGACACAGCTGATCCAATAGCTACCGCTTTTACTGTTCAGTGGCATCATGGCGTGGATTTCGTACGCCGTTTCTCTCCGCTGTCTTCTATTCCTTGGAATTCCTATTTTGGCGTTGGGAAAGATGGACTCGAAATGCGGGCCAGCGTTCAGCAATCCGCCACTTTACGGGGACCACTTCCTGCAGCGTAAGTTGGATTTCGTGTCTGAAATATAGCGATCAACTTGCATAGCAGCTCAGGCAGCACAACGTATCGGGTCAAAATGATGTGCTGCTTGGGATGAGATGCGCACCTTGCACCTCCCTCACTAAGCTTCGGATCAAATCACTAGACGTGAACGCGACATGCAAAAAAAACATTTAAAAAATAAATAAAATAGCTTCGTTCGCTAATGTCCGATTGTTTTGCTCCCCATAATTTGCATAGATCAAGCCTCTTGGGTTATGAAAGGCAGTTGAGTGCGATAAACATTGCGACTAGAGCACTGCACGGGCCAAATTTTCAGGCCCGTGCCCGGCCCAGGCCCGGCTGCTACGGCCCGCACCCGGCCCGGGCCCAGCCCGTACCCGACTGTTTCCATGCACAGGCCCGGTCCCAGCCCGCCGCCTCTGCTCTATCTGTTCTAGAGGTTCGGAGGCGTATTTAGATTTACTAAAGAGCACAGTGGAGCAAGGAAAAGGACGCAACTAATTGGTGGAGAGTCAGGAGGTACACTCGAACGCAGCAGCGGCGTTCTCTGCCGGCAAGCCGCTCTGTGCTTGGTGCTTGCTTGCTTTGGAACGCAGCGCGCAGCGGCGCGTGGGCGTATGTACATTGCGGTTCAAGAGAGACTCATCGCCGCTTATTGCACATGCTCCGGTGTTAGTTCCCCTTTCTCGAACTCTCACGCGAACGAAATATATGTCAGAACACCTAACCTCACTGACCCTTGTGCCGGACCCTCACGAGAACGAAATATGTCGCAACACCTAACCTAACTGATGCTCGTGCAGGACCCTCAGCGCGCCCGCCACACCAATCGTCCCCAAATGTACACGCGTTAAATCCAGACCCATGCACGAAATAAGCATGATCACATGTAAAAAAGTGATAGTTCTCAGATGAGAATACCTGATATCGCATACCCAATGGTGAAAAAAGTAACGTGAAAATTCAGCTGTCCAGTCTCATGAAATATGTTAGCGTACATGCCCGACCATGGCTGGCGTTGTCAAGCCCATACCCGGCCCGGGCCCGGGGGCAGAAACCCAAGCCCGTGCAGTGCTCTAATTGCGACACAGTAGGAGTATAAAGCATTAAAACACAAGCCAGCTGGCGCAACGATGTTGATAGTATCATTTCCTTGAGCTTCAGGTGGTGGTAGGGACGGGAGCATGAAGCATAAGTAGACAGGGCTGGACTCAAGATTAGACTCAAGGCTAGACTGGTACCAGAAGTACCACGCCAAGTTTACAAGCGTTATTGTAGATGAACGCCTCCACAAGTCCTGAGAATAGATTAGTGATGATTTGACGCCTTGTGACGTAAATATCTTTCATTGTATTTTTTTATTCCGTGTTAGCACCGCGAAGCTAACTGTGGCTATGAGCGACGTACAGATGTGGACAGATGGAGAGACGACAGCAGGAAGGAGTATGTGGGAGGGCGTTAGTATGCGTCCTGGTCCGATTTCAGGGAAACTGTGCCGACATTCGTCTGGAAAGTCTTCGGAAAACCCAGGGAAAACCTCAGACAGCACAGCCGGTGGTAGGATTCGAACACACCGCCTCCCGGTCTTCAGCACGACATTGGCTACCACCAGCGAGCGGGAGGCCTTAACACGCTCGGCCAAGCTGCAAGTGTAATATCTTCGAACAACGCTTTGTGGCGAACGTCACAAGATTTTTGAGCGTGAAAACAGTGCGTTCAGGAACTGGATATGAGTATTAGGTTCTGCGAAATCGTAGCGATGGCAATTTCACCAGGCCATGCTTTTCTTCATTTCCGACTTTCCAACACTCAGAATCATTGTGATTGTAATTAGCGCAAATAACCTGGTCAATGACAAATTTTATTGTGCGGCACCTACAGCGTATCGTGGTGGTTTCATATATTTGGCGTGAGAATCAACATCAGCGTGTATACAGTGACTTTGTGGTGATCGCTATATAGAATGCAATTCGGTTATAAAAAGTCGCGAATCAATACTTTGAAAAACACTGAGCTAGCTCCATGAAACCTGACATAACAGTTGTGCTGTCCGCGTTTGTATCACTTGTCCAGAAATTTACTCACTTATTGTCGTCATCACAAAGAAGTAGTAGGTTTTATTTTTTCTTTCTGAGGTAGAGATTTAAAGCTCGTTAACAAATTTGATACCAAACGTAAACTACGATATTTCACCTGCACTTACCTTCACCTATATTTGTACCTAGGGCATTTTTATTTTATTTGTGACTTGATTCGAAGAAAGAAAGGCATTCCAAGGCAGGTTGGGGGAACTCTTTTTTTTTCTTGGTGTGGGAAAAAAATCCGAGCTTCTTTGTCAGAAAAGCTCCCATAGGAATGCTATGTGGCACATTCTAACGTACTCATCCCTTGTAGGATTGGGCGAAGAGACCAGAGAGCGCGTTATGCGGTGCCATAACGTTTCCGAAGAGACTGCTACCAAGGTAACGTGGCTCGGAACGACCGTACGAGAGCTTCATACGGAAAAAAGCCTGAGCATGGGCACTGGCAACGGCGTTTTTCCCAGTGCCTTCAAACTTCGCTTCAGACTTTTTCAGTACCGAGTTCCTGGACCAGCTTGTCTGCATTTATGGCATGTTATCAGACCGTACGGGGGGACCTCTCAGTCGATCCTTCTTTTTTAGAGGGACGACCGTTTCATGAAGCGACGCCTGTGGTGCATCAGACAAGAGTTTCCAAATGTGGACGCTTCTTCGTTAGAAGAGTACTTTTGCAACATGTCAAAGAAATCGTTTCATAGCGGACAACCCGACGTAGAGAAGTACAAAAAGGTAGGCTAATCAGTGTGATACTCAGTAGTTACTCAGTATCCTAGGCTACACTTACTGCTTGTGTACATTTTGTCTCGTTCCAGGCGGGACTATGTCTCTTCGAAGCACACGACAAACACGGAGAGGTAATCGTCACAAGAATATGGCGCATTTCATTATGAAAAGCAAGTGCCTGCCGTCCTTCAACGCAATAACGCGTAATGCTATTTCACTGAAAAGTTGGCCAATTATGGCGACCTAGGAATCTGAAAAATTAACGGAAATACGTTCCCACTATTTTTCCGCTGCTATACCCTCGTCTTTCTGGCATGTCATTGACAAATGTACGTTACGACAGTGTACTATATTTATACAGGGTGTCCCAGAAAACGTGTCATTTAATTATGGTAATAAAAAACTATGCCACCTATAGAATCACGCGGTCAACGATACTTGTTCGTGCTAAGTTTTTGCCACCTCCTGATCTAACGTCATCTAACTTAAGTTATGTTATGCTAGTTATTACGAACTGAAGTCGAAAATTTGCCAAGTAAGAGTCGCTTTTTTATCCCACAAATGTGCAGTGCGTGCCGAATTTACTGAAGTTCATGATAAATGACAGTGACATTGAGGAGTTAATCCCATCGGAAAAACTAGTCGAACATCATGCTTATCGGAGTCTCCAGAGCTTAGGGCTCGGCGACTCTTTGACCGCTTTCGTGCAGTCCGACGAAAGGAGGCAGCTAAACCCAGCTCACAGAGGAATAGCAGAAAAAATCACTGTTCTTGAAATTGGGAGAGGGAAAAGCATGATTCCAGGTGAAGCAAGATGCGATAAGCCATTCCTGTCTTGTCTTTCTACTACCCTTGTGTGGGCTGAGTATAGCAACCTCCTTCCGTCGGGTTGAAAACGAAGCCGCGCAAAGACTCGTCCAGTACTATGCTCTGGGCAGCCCGAAAAGCATGATGTTCGGCTGTTTTCCCGATATGATAGCTCCTCAATATCCGTGTCAATTATCATGAACTTCAGTAAATTCGGCACGCGCCTCACATTGGTGGGGTAAAAAAGCGACCCTTACTTGGCAGATTTTCAGTTCAGTTCATAAAAACTGACATAATAAAACTCAAGCTAGATGACATTCACATCAGGAGGTGACAAAAACCAAATAAAAACAAACGCCGTTGACCTCATGATTCGAGATGGCGTAGTTTTTTTTTATTATAATTCAATGACACATTTTCCGGGACACCCTGTATGAAAGGAGGTAGTCACTGAAAAGGTTTCCTTCGGCCTTCCTCGCTCGTGCGTCAGGAAAACCCGAACCATCATCATCATCATCAACAACTGAAAAGGTTAGCCAGCTGTAGGATTCGAACCCACATCCTCTGGAGTGCCGGTCCAGGGTTCCGGGGTCATCAAGGGCGCCCGGGGCGGGTGCCCTTGTCGCTACCCTGCCGGAACCGCTCTGCCTGTATGATCTGGCTACGTTGCTGTGTATTTGAATGGAACATATTTATTTCGTGGAACGACGCAGCAGGAGGCAAGCGAGCTGGTGTAATCGTGATGAAAGGTAGCATTTCGTTAGGCCATTGGAAGGCCAGCCACCGGCAACAGGGATGGAGACACGGAAAGAACCAAGACTTGGATCCCTTCGTGCTGGTTCCGTC
This sequence comes from Ornithodoros turicata, assembly GCF_037126465.1. Taxonomy (NCBI): domain Eukaryota; kingdom Metazoa; phylum Arthropoda; class Arachnida; order Ixodida; family Argasidae; genus Ornithodoros; species Ornithodoros turicata. The sequence continues at coordinate 88,083,789 of NC_088201.1, read as the reverse complement.
TGAACTCGTCCCCGTTCCAGGTGTCTGCTTCTGGAAATGCTACTGCCACCTTTGTTTCTTCTTTTGAACGACGAGCGATGCCACGGAGGCAGGGATTCTCCGTTCCAAAAAAGAAATAGATGATGATTAGTGGTTTTACGGCCTCCGTCGCAGATGCACCATAAAACCATTATTCATCATCATCTTCCTCCTTGACACTGTGCATCCCTGATGCCGTGGCATCGCTCATGACCATGGGCGCGCTAAGCAGTGGCTCCAGACAACAACACCTAGACAGAAGGCCAGGACAGCTCCGCATAACGTCATCCTACTCGGATGGGCGTCGGCCAATTACACGAAAGCGCTGTCCCGGTGACAGGCGCTTCATTGGAGAGAAACCATTTGAGTAGGCTGACGTATCGCGAGGGTGAGGGGATATTGGAGAGACCTTCTCTTCTAGGTGGTGTTGCTCCAAAGCGCAGGGAACATGCTCCTTTTTTACTAAACGGTGTCACTGCTTCTCCAGAGCGCGTATCGCCGAAGTACGAGGGACAGAGTACACCGAGCGCGCTGAGTAGAGCCGCTACTTAACGCGCCCATAGTATTCTCACGAGGTGTAGCAACGAATTTTCTTTGCATCAGGGCTATTCCCAGGATTTTCATCTCGGGGGCTGTTGGTGTCCAGGTTCCGTCTCAGATCACTGCAGAAGGAACACTTCGGACGGCAACGCAACGCTGCTGGGCTTTCAAATTATATGTATTGCACACCTTTACTATAAACACTGTAAGAACTAAGTCGTGGGGCACTTGCTTTGGTCTCGGTCAGAACGGCGTGAACTTAAGCTGCTATTTTACGTGCACGGTGCGTACAGATAAAATATACATACATTTGTGCACATAACGCGTTGCCTGTTTACCACACGAACTTCCGTCGGCGTGCCACGACGCACGTACGTGATCAGGAAATCGTTCTGACCAAAATGTGCGCAACAGAAAGTATAGCCACGCAAACTTTGCTCAGCTCGTGCATTTCGAATGGAGCATAGCGGTCTCCTGGCAGTTGCATCCAGCTGCCGCTAGAGGCGCCAACGGTGCAGACCAGTGATTTCCCCAGAAATTCACTGCTGGGGGGGTGCCGAGCTTTCAAGTGGGGGGGGGGGGGTATACTTGGTGAAGGTTCCACTTACGGAATTTTTCTTAGACACGGAGAGAATCAGGTTTCCGCGCAAAAGACAGCGTGTGTTGTCTTTACTAGGAAGCGAGGCACATTTGCTGAGCCCTCGCTGCTCCTCGGTGGCAACACACTACCAGTTTCTGATGAGCAAAAATTTCTGGGGGTGGTGTTTGACAAGAAGCTGTCTTTTGTGCCACACATAAACTATATAAAACAGAAGTGCCTGAAATCCTCCAACATACTCAAAGTTTTATCCCATCGATCGTGGGGAGCCGACACAGTCACACTGTTGCGGGTCTATGACTCGGTTGTGCGATCAGTAATTGAGTACGGGAGTGTCGTGTATGGCTCGGCGCGGCCTTCGGCATTGAAGGTGTTGGACCCCATCCACCATGAAGGCATCCGACTGGCCACCGGTGCCTTCCGGACGTCCCCTGTGAAGAGTTTGTATGTTGAGGGCAACGAATGGTCGCTCGAGAGACGGAGGCAATTTGAACATGTGAAGGCTGCGCTAAAGTACAGATGCCAGTGCGATGACCCAGTTGTACACTGTAGTGTGAACCCCGCTCTGGAGCGACTCTTCCTTGCAAAGCCCTCTGTTGTACCCTCGTTTCCGCTTCGCGTGCAGGCGGCGAGTTCCCGTCTGGGATTCAGTCCCTTTGGCGTTCCCCTGCAGCAAGCAGTCCTCGATGCTGCGCCTTGGCAGAGACATCTCATACAATCCAATTTAAAAATGACACAGTTTGACAAACAATCCACTGCACACACTGCCATTCTCCAGGAATTCCTGGAGATTCACCGTAACTTCGGGAACCACCATGCAATCTACACTGATGGGACCAAAGTAAGCAATGGTGTGGCGGCCGTTGCCCTTGAAGGTGATTCTATTATGACGGCACGCCTGAACACGAACGCCACAGTTTTCACCGCAGAGCTTTACGCGATTCTCCTGGCTCTGCGGCACATTCAACAAAACGACCTTCAAAATTCAGTAATTTATTCCGATTCGCTAAGCTCTGTGCGTGCGCTGCTTTCATTCTATGACAGCAAGAATCACCTCGTCAAGCGAGTACGAGCGCTTGCGACCCAACTTTGTTCCCGAGGCTTTTCAATCTGTCTCTGCTGGGTCCCCAGCCACACTGGGATCCCGGGGAATGAACGAGCCGACCGTGAGGCTCGGCGAGCGTTGGCACAAGAGGAGTCAGCTCTAGGACTACCCTACCAAGACATCCTGCCAGTGTTAAAGAGAGCTGTCTGCACACAGTGGCAGCAGGAGTGGGACATGGAAGAAAATAACAAGCTACACCTCACACAGCCACACGTTTCCCCCCCGCATCGGACTGAACACATCAACAGATCATCCGAAGTTCTTTACGCGAGATTGAGGATTGGACACACATGGCTTACGCATCACCACCTACTCAGAGGTCAGGATCCGCCAGCTTGTGCGCACTGCGGTGACAGCTTGACTGTCTTGCACGTACTGGCATCCTGCCCTCACTTCGAACACCAACGTCAACAGTATTTCACCGCATTCTACAGATACCATGTCCCACTCCACCCAGCCCTTCTACTGGGTGACACTCCTCTTGTGCCGTTTGATAACGTCATTAAATTTCTGACCACATGTGGGTTTCTTAGTCAGATGTAGATGATAAGCATTGCTCCGCTTTTATCCAATATCACTGAACTCATGTAAATATCTCATTGTCACACTTTTGTCACACATTGTCACACTAGCTTGCTTGTTGTCGTCATCCTCTTCTCTCTCTTATCCTCGTCAATCTCATCGCTCATACCTGTAGATAGATTTTAACTACCACACACTCTCTCTCTCTCTCACATCATCTTTCCCATAATCATCTCCGACACGCTCACCATGGTTTTGGCGCTCTATGGCCTTTGTTGCCTTTGTGCCATTAAACACATCAATCAATCAATCAATCAATCAACGGAGAGAATCGTGGCACAGCTGTGATATATCTGCACAGCTTTCCCGTTTTATTTGTACATGTTATTACGTTAGAAAACAGTACATTATAATATAGATTCATTATGAACGGCATTTCAACATTAAGATCCATAATCGCACGACCGACAAAGAAAAAAGACTAGCACCTTGTCTCACGAAGCAACCAAGCAACCAAAGGTGAGAACGTTGGACGAAAAAAGCAGAATACCTTGCTTGATTGAGTTGGGCGCAAATGGTTTTTGATGATCCACATTGAGTTTGCGTGCCTGCACGCATTTTTGCTCGTATATGTGCGCAATATATGCATTGAACAGTCACTTTCAAATGATTTTGGACTAATGCATGGTACTATCATCTGCATGACTGTGGTCCGACAGCATAAGTTTGACAGTACAGGATGTAATTCGCTGCGCCGGACTCACTGCGAGAACATGTTGGTGGCCGAGCTAGGTGGAGTCACCTGAGAAATTTCAGGGGGGGGGGGTTGCAAAAATGCAGGGAGGGTGTAGGGAAATCCCTGGTGCAGACGTCGAAAGGAAGTCCATCCGTCGGTTTCTGCACCGTTAGCGCTCCTAGCTGTACCTGCACACGACTCTCCGGAGACCACCATGTTGACATCGGTATAGACCATTCAAAAGATTCGAAATATTTTGTTTCGCAGAGTTTGGTTACCACGATTTTTCTTTCTGTTGGTTTTAATCGCATAAATGTATCGTCGTACGCCACCAGAGGTACGTCCCGAAAGCGGGCAACGCATTACGCATACACCCTGTACATATTTCCTTGAGCGATGTAGTCAAGTTGTATTTTCTCTCCCTGAACTAAAAGCAAGCACCGGAGTTGAAAGCGGCCCAAAAGAAGTGCCTTCAAGAAGCTTTCCCGGATGCGGCTGATCCCCGTATTGCCTTCGTCGATCTCATGGAGAAGATCGCAGATACGCAGCGTCACGTGTTTCACGCTCACGCAGAGGTCAGCATTTCCTCGTATCCTTGAGCATGCATCCATTGCCCAGGTTTGATAAGAAAATTTCCTATAGCTGATGCGCACATAGCCATTTATAGTAAAATCGAGCGAGACACCTTTAAAGGGGCACTCATGTGCAAACATTTCTTATAGCGGGGTAAAACGTACCATTACCAACAAGAAAGGAACGAGATTCATCCTTTGTGTCATTTGCGATTGATGAGCGAAGGAACCTGCCCATTTACGCTTTCCCTCTCCTTCCCGAGAGGGCCGACAATGCGGAGCACGATCTCATTGGTCTGGGCAAACGATTGGTCCAATCATCGCGGGAGATCGTTTACGGAGACCAATCTGAGGCCTCTCCGCATTGTCGGGCTTCTTGGGGGGAGAGGGAAAGCGTAAATTGCACGTTCTTTAGCTAATAAATTACAGTCCATGCAACGGATGAATCTCGTTCCTTTTGTGTTACCGTCATGGTAACAGGGTCTTTGATTCCACGAGGAGATATATTTGCTATTTACCATGTATTCACACGTGCAACATTCCCCAGGGTGCTTCCGCGGGAGATGCGAAAAAGGTCATAGCTCTGTAGCTGTCACGTGAGCGCTCAACGTTGTGTCTTGACGTGCACTGCTAAACGTGGGGAATATCCTGCGACACAGCCACGAGGTGTTCCGTTGCAGACGACAGGGAAAGACGCCGACGGTGTCATCTGCTAGGTGCGCAGTACGCCACTTCCGGTATTCCAGCATCGTGTAAATGCTCAACATAACACGGGCTAACTTAACATAGCTTTGGCTCCGTGAGCAGTGTTTTCGCATTTCCTTCCACTAGAACCTAACCTTAGGTGCTTGTACGCCATAAAACCTCAATCATCATTATCACGAATCATCCGTGAGGATGTCGGTCGTGCAAATATACGGTTAGTGTCCCCTTAAAGGGTCGTTTATATAAGGTACAGGATATTACCCTATCAAAGTCTACCCGCGTCGGCATGCCGAACTCGGCAATTACTCAGTGCAGATGGAACAGCGTGCCGTTTACATATGAAGCTCTAAAGGAGATTATTTCCTGGCAAATTTCGAATTGATTGACCGGCCTAGCGCAAAGTCTTCTTGCGAATCCCGATTCAAAATAATCAAAATGGCGGCGTTACGAAGAGCAGTTGAGAGGCTGAACGCTGAAGCGGCTGTCGTTGCAGAATAGCTCAGTGCGATCCCGTTAAGCTTGAGTGTTGTGTGTCACGACGCCGTCTGTGGTGCACCGTTGAAACAGCCATTCTGAACACCGCCATTTTCCTGTTTCGGACACGGGCTTCGTGCGTCTGACATGATAACTTTGCGCAACGGTGCAAGTCGCCCAGAAATTTATGAAGATTGAATATCCTTCAGAGCTTTATACAGGGTGTTTCACCTAAAGAGATAAAAAATTCTGACTGGCGACGTGCTTGCTGTGGGATTGTGTCATTTTCCGCGCGATTACCTTGTGCAAACTTTTACTGCCATTTAGGAAGGCTTCGGACAATTTAGGGAAATTTAGAGATTGAGGGAATTTTTTTTTTCAATTGAACTTTGATAATTGCCAAGCGAACCTCACTTTTTTTGCACAAATATGAAGTCATCCACGGATAACCACACACCCAACAAAACTATGCACAGTATCGCAACAGATATAGTCGTAAAACAAAAAAGTAAGAAAAATTCCGCTTTAGCCCCGCGTGCTTGGTTGTCGCACGGAAGACGCCGGTAGAGGAGGAAGTGTTTCTGCCTCTTGTTTTACCTTTATTTCCCCCGTTTTCACCTTGATGCTGGTGACCACCGTCTTATCACAAAGAAGGCAAAACTGATGAAGGCGGGGACACTTCCTCTTCTAGACACATTTCACTCGCGCCTCTTTGCGAACCTCAAGCAGGCGGGGCTAAAACGTCATTTTCACTAATTTTTGTCGGCTATTTCTGTTGCGATGCTGTGCATAGCTTTTGTTGGGTTTGCGGTTATCCGCGGAGGACTTAATATTTCTGTAAAGAAAAGTGAGGTTCGCTTGGCAATTTTCAAAGTTCAATTGACAATAATAAATTTCCCCCAATTAAAAATTGTCCAAAGCCTCCCTCAGTGGTGGCAAAAGTTTCCAAAAGGTAATAGCCAAAAGTCCCACAACCCTCCCGGGAGTATGTCGCCAGTTAGAAATTTTTATCACTTTAGGTGAGACAACCTGTATATGGACAACACATTGTTCCACATGCATTGAGTAGTAGCCGTTCTAGGCCGGCACGATGGCCTAAGTTGCCTTTGCGCCACTATAAGCCGAATCGTCATCATCATCTAGGTCGACACGTGCAGACTGATAGGGTAACAACCTATAGTTGAGTTCCCCCGTTAATTGTAGCTGGCATGGTACTTTTATAATATTTTCAGCGAAAAATATATCATGGCCTTATTGTTTTCAATGTCTACGTTTGCTGTTGCCAACATGCCACGCGTGCTGTTCATAACACCCATCAACGCGTCACCCCTAACCTTTTACGATGCCAATGATGAGGGCGGTCCCCAGAAGAAGTCGTCTTCGAAATATCGGCGGCTACCGTTCTGAGGCTCTTCCAAGTTGTTTTCGTGACCCCATTATTCAAATATTTATACACGAAGTCTTCCCTTCGTTTTCAGGTGTTGCATTGTCTGCGGGACTTCTTTCTTCCCCACGAGGTAAGTTGTAGCAAACCCAGAGCTGGCCACGAATTGGGTTTACCAATTTCTCCAGGAACAAATGGAAGTCGAGACTTTCGAGGCCATTTGTCGGCAACGTCTTTTGCCCGACGTGGAACCCGATCGACTGGAGTCCGTCTTTTACGGCGGTGATCACAACGCAACTGCCATGCTAGACGAAAGGGTCAGTCGTCGGGAAACGAGTGTCTTTTGTTGGGGTTGCAAGGGATTGGGTCAAATTATGTATGGTATCCCAATATAGCTACATGTGAAACTTACGCGTGAGTCAACTAATCGATGACTGTGGTTTTCCTTGCACGAATAACAACAGCTGGCTTTGTGCGTCTTCCTGGAATCTAGGACGGGAAAGGTGACATCCTCCCCATGCTTGACGAGACTTGACCGCCAGTTTTGTTTTCAGTGGGCACGGGCAGAAATGAAGATATTTTACGACTGCTTAGAAGATGTCCTGAAGCAGGTGCCCGACAGTTCTCGAATTTCTCATCGGATGGGTGTGGACATTAAGCAGGAAGTGATGGACGAGGTAAACGCGTCGTGAACGAAGAATTTATTTTATTTTTCATTACAAGTACACTGTGTTTTACGTTGCAGGCACTAACGTGCGAGTCGAAAGGCGGGACCGTGATTGTGGTACGTTAGAATTTCAGTCCACGTACCGATATGCAGAATTTCTAATGGGGCCAAGATAACGAGTGTGTGCAACGGGACACCTCGAGTACCTTTTGGCATTCATCTTTAGAAGCCTCGTTGTCCTAAAGATGGAGCTCTTGCTATATTTTGATGCTTAAGTGAGTCGACCATGTCACTGTGGATTCAAATAAGGGCGGCTTTAAAAAGCAAGCCACCGTCTTCTTATAAGCGAAACGGTAATGTTCCCGAGCGCCCAAGATGCCTCACGACGTATCTTAGCGAAAGTTCCACGGACTTCTTACGTCGCTGCCTTTCTCTGTTCTCCTTGCGTGAACAGCCTCAGGACGAGAGCCGCCGATATTTCGAACAAACACTACTCAACAGACTCTGTTCGAAATATCGGCGGCTCTCGTCCTGACAGTCATCTCTTAACTCTTCCTCTCCGGTCCGCTGGATTTTCTACCTCTCTGTGTTCTCTTCAGAGTGACGGCATCCGAAGACCAGATCACCTGACGTGCGTTCTTGGCCTTGTGAAAGACAGACCGTACGACCATCAGCTTAACACCACTCTTGTCTATGACAGTCCAGAACCACAAGAAAAGGTACCTCTTCAATAAAACCGCCTTCAGTTGCACGCTGAATGTCCTCTCTACTTCCAGATGGCGCTGTGTCTCAGTCACAGCAGAGCTTCCAGTCAAGTAAGTTTAACTTTTCGCGCGGTAAACGTATACTGACTTTTTGTAGTCAATCAATCAATCAATCAATCAATTTTTGTAGTGTGTGGTCCATTGCATCATGCACAACCACGCGTGGGTATTCAAGATTTTTTTCATCTACGTGTCGTCGTTGGCGAGATAGAAACACTGGAACAAACTTCCGCGTCAGACGTATACTCTCGTGTCAGAGGAGCGAAAGCCTTGACCATTCCGATTGGTTCTGGAAAGCACGTCACTTCATCCGCGCCAGCCTCACTGCGGGGTGGGGGCCGTGACGGTAATGTTCCCGAGCGCCCAAGATGCCTCACGACGTATCTTAGCGAAAGTTCCACGGACTTCTTACGTCGCTGCCTTTCTCTGTTCTCCTTTTACGGCGGTGATCTACGGAAGCTAGCCACCCCGGACTTTCGAAATGTATTTTTTGGTTTGCATTGTACATCAGTAGCCGGACGAGTTCCGGTATTCGCGTGTTTTTCGATTTGATTCGCGTTTCTTACCTTCTTCACTGTTAAACTTGGAATGCAGGTACACATCGATGTGTGCAACTGTTACTTACAGTCATCGGGCGTAACTTGAGGCGGGTTGTCAAAATTCCTTTGAGCAAATTGAGGATTTCGCCAGATTGAAGGTTGCCAGGCTGCGTGTCTACCTGTCACCTTAATTGAATTGGTACCTTATGGTACCAATGAATCCTTAAACGAGTGGAAGGTACATTATTTGAATTGACTCGCCTACCTGTCACCAGTTAATGAACAACAACTTTGCTGCGTTCGGGTACTCTGCGCAAGGTTTGTTGTTCCACAAGCTCATAGGTGGCAGCGATAAATTTCATGCATTGGTCACAACTTACGCGACGTTGCCGAACCAGACGAAGCAGACGACGGCTTCGAAAGAGACATATCGTCTGCTGTTTGAGACTATAATTATTGGACCGTTTCAGAAAAATTGCAAATTATTATTATCCTTATATCTTGCAAATATATTCAATTTATTGATTATGAGCCGTATCTTCGAATCGTACAGCATAACGGTGTACGTTTATTACATTTTATGTGGCACTGATTACAAGGTAGATTTAGCGAAGTAGCGAAGACGAAAAAAAAAACAACAACCTGACCAACACAACACTGTCATCTCCACTGTCTCTCGCAACACTGTCATCTCCGTGACTCCAGCGATCCTGGGTGTTGGTAGCACAGGTACGGTTGTAAACAAAAAATATTTACGACGCGTGCATGGGTCTCGTATATTACACATATACGAAATCATCTACCACCTGAGTACGTTTCCGTATCCTGCTCCAGTGCGCATGTGTAGTGTGTGTAGCAGTAGGCTCGTTTGTCAGTGCCGTCCGTGCATTCTTGTATCTGTGCCGTGTGCCCGTGCATTGTAATGCGGATTTCGTACACTTTTTGGGTTAAACAGGAAGCGACGTTCACATCTCGAAGCTGTAGACCAAGATTAACACGTGGGAACAGATGAGTGCTATGCATTCCGTGTTGCTGGTCCCGCGAAAAAAAAAGAACGGTTTCGTCATGGCAAGACCGGCCGTGATAGCGTGAGTGTTAGTGAATCCGCTGTGCACCAACGACGCCATGTTTTTTTGCAACGGACCCATTATGACCGCTCATTGAAGAAATACAAACGACTAGTCACTACGTGGAGGTTTAGGTCTAGGTGAGGAATGGACATTACATTCCTGTTTATTTGTGGCTATCACGAACCCTTCGTCAAAACCTGTGATAATTCTGTATTTCGAACTGATATGTGTTATTAAACCTATGATTTATTTTTCTCTGTTCTCGTCTAGTATTGCTGCCCTGGGTGATCAGTATGGTTCGGTCAGGAAAAGGGGAAGGGAATACAACGCAAACGAAGTACGCGAATGCAAACGCGCCATGGCTAATTATGCACTGCTTATTATTCATGCTGCTGACGTCATATCTGACGTCATTTATTTACAACAGTAGGAGTCCGCGCAACAGATGGATGGCGCCAACACTCTCTATCATGGCGTCTTCTGAAGACGCAGGGCGCTATGGGAGTTTCGCTATCTGTCTATATATACCTTGCTGATTATCCAGTTGATTTCCGTTCATTAAGTGCTCCCGGTGTGCTCTCCTGAAGAGGGCTGTATAGTAGTAGATCTGTACAAAAACGTATTTTTACTCACAGTTTTTTTAACTTGCTAGAGGCCATTGCTAGAGGCCGCACGTGGTACAACGCACAGACGAGGTTTTATTTTAATCGCCCCGTACAAGAAATACGGGCGGGACCAAAATGCTGATCGCAAGCTGTAGTGAGACACAATTCAACGGAAGCTAGAGGACCCGTTCTGACGTGGAATAGCTGGAGAGGATAATGATTGGTTTCTTATTCCGTAGGAGTACCTCGAATACAGAAGTTACAAAGAGAAGAAAGATGAGAGGATGAAAAGCGTCGCAGTGAGTAACATGCACTCGCACATTGCCACTCACAGGAAAGTGGCAGCACGTAGAAGTTGCATCGCACAACAATTTCTTACGAAAAGGCCCATTGTCCCTCTCTGCAGATATGAGGAGAGATTTCTCATTAACTGTCTAATTACTGTAGCTTTTCTATAAAACCATTCAAGTGCCACCCCGGACTTTCGAAATGCATTTTTTTTTGTTTGCATTGTACATCAACCTTGCTCAAGATACTCAAAATATAATGGAAATTATAAATGCTGTTAGTGAACTTTACGCATTTCCATAAATTTTGAGAAACTGGCAAAGCTTCACTAGTTTCGGTTTCGTCAGAACTAAGCTACGTCACCGTGCGCGGGAATGTTGCTCTACTGGCAACGGAGTCTTCACAGTCTGTGTTCCTCTGTCACTTCTGGCCAGGCATGTAGAAAAACGACTTTGGTTTCCCAACATTAACCTTCGTAAGGGAAGGTGACGTGACGAGTCGTCTGTAGAAGGGCGGTCTGCCTGCAAGAAGGCACACCAAGGTGACCCAAATAAGTGAAGAAAACTAAACACATACAACACACGGAATGGTCCCGTACAGGGAACACACGGAACGGTCCCCTACCGCCAAGGTATACGCGTATATATGCGCGTACCGCGCCCATGGGGTGACTTCCGATCATGAAAACCAGCATTTTCTTTCGTGTCTTCCGCCGTGCCGACAACTGATACGGTAGACTACATTAGTAATTCTATCATGGGTGCTGGGTGGGTGAAGTTCTTTATCTTTTCCACGGGACGTATCCTTTTTTGTTCGTAGGTCCTGTAATTAAGCAGGATGTGTTCAGTAGTTTTTAGCATCGCACGAGATGCACGACGCATCTCTACTTCGGCCTGTGAGCTAGAGGGCACCCTTTGTGTTCGCACTTCGGATTACTAATATCACTATAGCCGTGTTTCAGCAAGAACGGCACGAAATGTAGTAAACGGCGCGGCAAGCTAGTGCAACCAATAGGAACAAGCATGGGGCGGGGCATAACGTGCCATTAAAGCGGACTAAGAAATGCTGTTTATTTTATTTCGTTTTACAACACAACCTCGCTGAAAGACTCATTATGCAAAATACAAATTGCCCTGAGTGAATTAACATTACGCGCTAGCGCGAATTTTCGAAACAACTTGTAAAACTTCGTAGATTCGGATTCTAAAAGAATAGGTGACGTCATCCAGAGATCTGACGCGTCTTTCTTTCCACAACAGCTCGCGCACGTTCTCGCTCATCACCCCACGATGGGTGACGGCCAGCAGCTGCAGTGAAGATGCGGAAATCGATTAGTGAGCAGCCGTGTTGCCACCTCGCGCGTGGCAGATTCTACAGCCCATAACTTCATATTTGTCAAAACGAGAAACTAATTATATTATACTTCCATCTCACGTAGCAGATCAATATTGTGGGAGAACACAATGTACAACACGTGGATTGCAATGGCATAAATTAGGAAGGTTTCTGATTATACAAAATTGCGTTCGTAGTGACACTTCCAACCTGGCGTTCTCCGGTTCAACACGACCATGGGAGCGGGAGCGACATTTCTTCTCAGGTGAAGCAACTCGTGATGCAGAGGGCCGGAACCGTTTTCTTTGTTCTTTCGTTGGTGTGGAAGCACCACAAATGAAGGTTGATGGCATTTTGTGCAGGAGCGTCACTTCGGATGGAGACCTTTGTTGTCGATGCGGCCAGGGTGTCGAACCGAAACGTTTTTCGTTCCGGTTACATCATAAACGATCCGGTACCGGTTCTGCTCCGGAGCAAAAAAATAACGGTTCATACCGGTTTTGAACCGGTTCCGCTTCTGCTGGGAATATTTATCCCCACAAAAAAAATCAATGTTACAAAATGTAAACCCGTTTATTCCGCATACATGGTATTTAATATTAATAGACAGCTGTGAAATTGGTAGCTCCTGGTTCCTGTAGGTTACTGTCTGTTCAAATAGGCTTTCTCCTTTCTTGAAGCGCATGCTACAAACGGACTTGTTTGTCGTGATGTCATACGTAAAGTACTTTCTTGCTGGGTTGGAGCGATCGCGTCCCATCCGAATGTCTGTTGCTACTGTCTAGCCAGCAAGCACCACCGCACGAGTACGACGTAAATCGAGGAACACCTTCACTCACAAACGCGCTCGACGGCTCCGTTTTATTTTCTTTGTGTCCTGTCCACAAAAGAGTTGCCACTTCGCACGGGCGTATACCTCGCGTATACGTAAATGTATTCAACTTAGCTGGTCTCAAACAAGGGACGCGTTGCACGACATTACATATAAAGAAGCCGTTATGCAGCCCCCTTGGGTCGCTGTTTAGTTGAGGAGAGTTTGCGGGGATCAAATTAGAACGAACAGTACGGCACATTGCTAGATAGTCACATGTACCTCTAAGCCTGTGTGCGTGCGCGAACTATAAACCATTACAAAGGGAGCCTAAGGGTCATAGTATACCGACATACATTCCACCGTAACCGTAACCCTCGTATGGTACCCATGACATGACTTCAGAGCACACGACGTCTGTTTCATTCGCCTATCCGTAGTCCAAACCGGCGAAGTTTAATTTTAGACCGAAAGCCGTTAAATATATTTTTCGGTTTCCCTCCTGAGCGAAAAAAACGTATACGGTTTCGATTCCGTTCCGGTTCGCACCAAAATAGCGGTTTTTTCGGTTTTCGGTTCCGGTTTTGGGTTCGCTCCGACACCCTGGATGCGGCACTAAAACACCAATCATCAGTCATCATCAACTTCGGATGGCACGCGGTGTAGGTGGAAGTTTTGTGGCTTCCTTGGCTAATGTATTCGACTCTCTGATTACCTGGTATGCGCTTGTGTGAGTGTACTGATTGTAGAGGTGCTACAGGGTGCTATTTGCAGTGGTCGGATATTATCTGGAGGGCGGCTTCTGTGTCTGATACAATTGCCACCCAGGTTGTCTATTGATTGGTTTTGTGACCATTGATTCTGTTAGGATTGCGGTCATGTTAGCGTCTCTGGACAATGACATCTTCTGTGTCGCTTCTGTCCAATATGATTGTATGTTTCAACGCTTGCATGCAGAAAGCTGTGGCACGGGTTTCAGCATTTTTGTCTATTGATTCTTCTGCGAATATTTATAGAGCTTCGCGGTGGTGTTCTCGTGGTTGTAGGTAGTCTTCTTTAGTTGGTGTAGTAGCGCAGTGATTCTTAACTTTTGTTACTCTGGGGAACACGTGATCGTGCCAGTACGACTTCGAGGAGCTTTCTACTACACAATGGTAGACTCAGTTGAGTAGAACGGGGGGTGGCGAGCTAGATGTCGTACAAGTAGTGAACTATTGATCTTCGTTTATTTAAAACCTTGTTTTATTATTTATTTTGAAGCTGTACAGTAGCATGTTTGCGAAATCTCACAACAAAATTTCGGAACCCCGCTTGAGAATCACTGTAGTAGGTAGTGCAATCGTGCTCCCTTTTTTCATCATGCCTGGAATCGTCGTCTTAAGGTCCGTCCTCACAATGTCGATCGGCAAGGCTGATCAGCATAGTGAGCCATAGAGAAAGCGCAAGGGGGAGAGCCGATTGGCATAGTGAGGGTGCACGTTTATATTACGCGTGGTGCATAGCCCATGGAGCTGTTCTTCCCACTCGTCAAGATCAGTGGCTATCGATTAACCTGCGAGTTATCAGATTTAACATGAAGCGATGGCTGTTCTTGAGGTGTCTAAGGAGAGTCGTTTCTGTTTTTTTTTCTCCATTTAGTCTGGAGTGGCACTTGAATCATAATTTGGAATTTCTCGTTATGCATGCCACACACTAAACAGCAGCAATGACACCTACATGGAGGAACAAGCGGCAAACAGGACACCTGCAGTTATTCTGTTTATCGCTTGTTCCTCTCTGTGGGTGTCATTACTGCTATTGATATCCCAGTGTGTCAAAGTACCAATTACTACAGCTTTCCACATTACTAGACACTCTTGTGCATCCACGAATTTTATATTGTTATTTTTGACACTTGGGACCATTTCGGACACTATGTAGGCTTGATAAATGGAAAACACTGAGGGCTGAAGAAAATCAAGATAATTTGCAGATTAACATAAGCCATGGGTTGTTCTCGAAAATAATGCAACTTCAGCTTCTTTTTATGTACTCGCTTTTACGGTACTGGACACATCCCATGAGGGTCAGGTTCATATTACCAATTTCAGCACTAAAACAGCGTCATGAATGAGCTGTTTGAATCTCTTTCTAGACTCCATTTGCTGGATTGGAGGGTCGAAATCCACATTTTCGTTTCTCTCAAAGTGTAACCACCGAACAAAAGCGCATTCATTGCCGTTTTCGTCACAGGAATGCCTAGGAGGCAAAGCAGCAGAAGAGGAAGCCACCTTAACAGCCTTCATTAGACGAAGTCTGTAGAGGTCGTCGCTCTCTGGATAAATAAACGGGTACACATGTACCTCAAATGCTATTCGTCTTAGGAGTTCCTATTCGTGTCTGTAAACTACAACTGCCTCTCAAGGGAGCATATATCTCAGCAATCCAGTGAAGAGCTGTGGACGATGGTGCCGTTTGTTTTTGTGCAGTTTGTGTAGCTTGATGCGTCATAGACATATAGTGGGTAGTGTTTATCGTAAATGATGTTCGAACATCAGATTTAACACCTCTAGTTTCCCCTTCAAGAAACCAAGGACCCTTCGGGTAAGAGGTCGCCTACGACACCTTCAAGGGGTCCAATGGGTGAAATGGCCTATCATTGTTCTTGGTTCGTTGGTTAGTTGCTTGGCGGCGTCTGCGTGGCAATGTGGCGGCATGTTGTTCGAGGAAATCGTACGTCCTGGGCCGACTTCACAGGGAACTGCTCACATTTGCAGTAATGCGTTTCGGGAAAACACAGGGAAAACACCCAGATAGACAGCACAAACGGGTCAGCTCGCTTCCCACTCTGTGATAAAAAGCGTAAATAGAGTATAACTATGACCTTTACACTCTTTCTATACTCTTTTCTGTCCATCTTAACTCTGATCACCCCGCCTTACTCTTCCTATACTCTTTTTAGCCTGCTATGACGACTCTGACGCTGCCATACCACGCTGAATATGCAGGTTCTCGTCCGTTGACTATTTGTACTCTAAAATCGAGGGTTGTGAGTGATCGCCAAAGTATGTGCGTGTTACTGAGACATCCTTTGTCAGTCCAAGTCTCAGCGTTTGTATGCCCGTCCATATAACTCTTCAGTGCGACCCCTATTTCCCAGGGCGACGTCAGGCACAGGGCCTGAACGTTACAGGGGCACTCTTCATCAGTAAACAAAAAACAGTAATAAAATAACGTAACTGGAGGACAGTAACATATTTTTACCCCGCATCCACGCAGATGAATTTTTACTCATTTGCAGGGTTAAAGGGATGGTCTCGTACAGCCGGGGCGATTCCAAAACTTAGCCCAACTATCTTCACGAGTACTGTAGACAACAACCGTCAAAGTTTCATTCAGAGTAACCAAGTCCTTTTCGAGGAATTTGTCGAAACGTGCCGTAATAGCAGACGACCAAATCTGCGCTCCACTCTATGCAACGTCACGCATGTCGTCGACTTGCGGGTACGTCGCCGTTGTCATGGTAATTGCAGAAGGACCTTGGGCTGATTCATCCCCTTTGCTCTCGAAATGGGGACACTCAGACGTATATCTCCGCGAGCGGAGAATGTAGTTCGTCCATTGACTGTTGGGCCTCCGATAATGGGCGCATAATCGGATACGTGGAAGCTAAGTCACGTGTGTTCTTGCGCCCAGTGCTTAATGCGTTTTTTTTCATATAAACACGCACTCATTCTCTACGTAGGTCGTCAGCGACACTTCATTTCGAAACATGATCAGCGTGCAACGGGGAATGTAATGGAAGTGCGCGTAATATATTTTTGGTCGGAGCTGTAATGCGACCCCGCGTGCTGATAGCCGGCGATTCAGATTTGTGATCGTAAGTGGAGTTGTCCTGCGACTTTTAACTTGTCTCTGAGGGTTAACGTAGTTGTTATAAACCAGGTCCCCATAGCTCCCACTCTTCGCGGCTCTAAAAAAATGTTTGCACGTCATAAACACGTAATATTACTCCGTTAGGCATCATAGTTGATACCCATTGGCCGAAGGAGATTGCGCTGTCCGCGATTGGTTGGCAAAGTTTCAAAAGAGCATCCTTTCGCGGGCTGCCGGTCTGGCGTGCAGTTACGAGAAGAGAAGCGGCAGCGGCGTCTCGACAATGTCAGTTGACAGCACCGTATGACCGCATTGTTCAAAGCGAAGTCTGTTCGCAGATTTGTTCGAGTGTCAAAGTGACTCAGCGCGTGTGTGATGTTTCCCGACACAAGTATCCTACGTACAGGGGCGGATCCAGACCCTCGGTTTGGGGGGGGGGGGGGGGCGGTTTCTTTGTCGGAGGGCGTAGCGGGGGAGGGGGAGAGGGAAATCCAATGTATAAACTGACGTTTTGGGGGGCGATCGCCCCCCCCCCCCTGCCCCTTGGATCCGGCACTGCCTACGTACGAACAGTCTCTCAGTTCAGAACTGGAATGCAGTGGTGTGCTGACGCATGAGAAACACTTGTGAGCGCCGTCTCATTTTCAAATGCAGTCACAACGGAGACAGGATTCGGTGTCCGTGCGACAAACATTTCTCGCTTCGTTGTAACCTTCGCACTGCAACCAACGAAAGGAGATGCTCGCCGTGAAATCGCATGCACTCGTGTGAGCGTCGCTCGCTTCTAGGAGTAGACTGTGTGTGTGTTTTGAGAGTTCGAACTTTGTCAACGAACGCAACGATTTGGACACTGTGCGCACGGTGAATATTTGTGACAGGCTATTGGGTCAGTACGATGTTTCAAATAACTGTGTATTTTGTCCAAAATTTGCTTTGTTATTTTGGAATACGGAATAACGAGCGTCAGGCATGAAAACCAGTAAAAGTAAAAACCGATGGTGCCAGGACCGGGCCGAAAGGCGAGCAAAACTGGGAGACTCCTGATTGGCCGAATGGTAGGCATCATAGATGATTTTCATTGGTTGCATGTCCAGTGTTGCCTGAATTATCTCGAACTATGGGCTCTATGGCGAGTTGTGGGAGCCTGTTCTAAACCACCATGTGGGCCACTTCTTAGAATGTGCGTTTTTCGCCTGAGAACTGAAGGAAAATGTACAAGAGTTGCCGCGGTCCGCAGTCACTTCTGAAAGTCGTCTGCTCACGCCGGTGCACTAGCGCGCGCAAAAGCAGACGATTTCTGTATGCTATCACGGACGCAGGGCAACGTAGCCGTTCTTATTGTTGCCAACATAAATCGCGGCATGGTCTGTAATGTCTATCAATGGTTATTGAATAACCGTGACATGCTTTGTCGGGTAAATTTGCGGTACTTCATTTTCAACAAAGGGTAATCGAATAGTAGACTTTATGAGAGGGGCAGGGGGTGCGAGACCTTGCGAGACCGGGCGACAGTGCAACGCGCTTTCGAAAAAAGGAATGTACATTGCGCTAAAAAAGAGCTGTAGGCGAACACCATCTCCTTTACAAATGTAGATGATGTTGCTCTGATCTCAGTGACAAAGATTTTACACTGCATAAGAGTTGGATATACTCTATTTTTTTCTTAGAGTGCAGTCTCGGCGTGGGATCGGTTTAGCAACCAAGCCAAGAGAGCTGGTTCATCCTTTGTGAACAACATTGCACTATCCTTAGCAACGCAAAACGCACGCAATCGAGTCTATCATGGAGGCGTCCAGATCACATTCGCAAGAAAGCGTGACGTGTTTTGAATACAAAGTCGTCGTCAGTCGGTGAAAAAGGTGAGAAAGAGATGTGCCTTGCCTGTTAGGTGTAAGGCTGGGACGGTAGAAGTGCCTACGACCCCCGTACCACAATAGATTAACCACGATATAATTAACGGCAAATGATCTCTTTCAGAGAGTTGGAATAGTCTCTGCGGGATATGGAAAGAGCAGCAGCGCGCCCCAACGACAAAACTCCCCATTCATCATCAAATAAAGTCACTGTTGTTGTTTGACTAGCAGCACATGGTGGTACACCGCATTATTTGGTTGCGCCTCAACCCATCAATCAAGCCATCCACCTTGCAGACGTCTCCGCGACGGCTGTTGGAAAGTTCCTTTTGATCTATAGGGGATCCCCTGCCAGAAGACGACAGCCGTCCAGTATGTGGCCTGAGAAGTCCCGTAGCTTCAGAAACAACAACAACTGTATTGGGGGAGTTCCATCGCCAGGGGCGATACTCTACTTCACCCTACTCTGTCTAGTCTTCCACAACCTGCTTGTGAAAAGAGAAGCTACGTGTTCTCGGAGAGCGGCGTAGGATACGATGTAGTTATGTAACTCAGAAGTTATGTTGCATACCACAATATTAAATATATCGGACCCGGGGGTCCCTCGCCGAAGGCTCGTAGGAAAGGTTCGGACCATGAATAAATGTTCGTGTCCGTGTCTCCCTAAGTTCATCAGTCATGTTTTATTCGAAGTAGTTGGAAAAAGAAAAAAAAAAAACTCATATCCGTAAAACTCGCCTGAGACTCTGAGAACTTACATTAACTGCGTTCCCATGGATATATATGTCGACTGAAAACCCCCCAGTCGGCTAATCGTCAAGGTTAAATGACGAAGGTTCACATAAGCGATCAAGACTCCGAAGGTCATGGCACACTCGACTGAAGCTGGACAAGTTGTCTGACTGGTTTAATTAGTTTGCGCAGCTGTCGTCAGAACTCCCTCGTCCTAGTGACTTGTTCTCATTGGATCTCAGTTGTCGCTGCGCCATTAAACTTACATCAAATCAAATCAAATCAAACTTGTTCTCATTGTTCAGGTTATCAGGTGGTTGACCCTCACTTTGTTATGCGTACTCGCATGCTCGACTACAGAACTCTGGCCATTTCTTTGTTGAGACAGGGGGCGACCTTCACAAAGACGGACAGCAACGGATTTCGGCATAATAGCCATGCTATCCATGCCTATGAACATCCACGATCGTTCTTGCTGGGCAAGGCATGATTCCTGCAAATATGTGGACGAAGTAGTCAACTGCATATCTTGCTCTTGCACCCCATTGCATTTTTTATCTTCTTCATAGCTGTAAAAAGCACAATGTACAAGAAACATGACAGGCTCATGTTCACGATGGTTGTCATGTACAGATACAGAATAGGGTTTATTCACATGACGTCATCCACGGAAGACTGCCACTGTCGCCAGCACGCAGATGTGCTGCATCCGGCCGCCATATTGTAGGTTCCATACAAGCCGTTACACATATCGTACTCACCGTATATTTGCTGTTTCAAAGTTATTGTGCTGCGTGATTTGTAGCATATCCAACTAAAATTCAGGTCTCCGACGTTAATAGTCAGCGTATGGCAGCGAACGAAGGCGGGAACATAACATCGTTCGAGGGACCTACAGTATGGCGGTGAGGTGACGTCAGTGAATAAACCCTATAAGTGAACTCCCCCCTGCCCCCACTCCTTCCTGCTGTCCTCTTTCCATCTGTCCACGTCTGTACGCTGCTCATAGCCACAGCTGCTTCGCGGCGCTAGCACGGAATTAAAAAAAATAATAAGTGAACCATTGTTAGGTATGCTTCCTTTTTGTTTTCTTGGGCGATCTTATCAGTGGAAGTGCCTGGAATTGTGGTCATGTGTTTTGCTGGAAGCTATAGTTGTCAAAGAATAATATAGATTTGAATTATCTAATTATTAATATATCTAACTGCATTTACTGTTTAATGTATATAATATATGGCACTCTTTACCTGTTACAGATATTGGCCTGTAAATGTCTCCTGCTAGATGCTTCATATTTCTATATCATTTGTTAGAATCTTCATTAATACACATTCACTCACAGTGAGTTGAGAAGCTCTGAGACTGTACAGGGGGCGCTTGATCCGGCAGAAGCACTATGCATTTGAAGAGGAAATTGTTTCTGGGTTATTGGTCACAAACATTGAAAATGGAAGAAGTAAAATTATAACGTAACTTGATAAAATAAATAAAATTATAACTTGTACCAACGTACCTGCTGCTGTCTGGAAAATTTGCTACAGTGCTGCAATAAACACAAACACTTATCTGTAAAGAACGAGATTCAGGAGAGGCAAAGAACAAACATGGACGACACAAACACATAAGCCTCCAACACTCAAGAACCAACACACCACACCACACCACGTACACACATGACACATACGACATATGTCACACGACATGATACACAAACTCAGCCGCTCGCGAAACTCCAGTGGAAGGTACGAGACACGCCTGAATACATCCAGAGACGAGGCGCAACTGGAAATGGGTCCAGCTGCCGTCACGTGCCGCGCTGTACACTGACACCTCGGTCGCCCCGCTACAACGCCGGCTTCTCTTAATTATAAAATTAATTTATTAATTTTATTAATAAAATCATTAATAACGGCATTAATAAACTTAAAATAACTCGGGAAAAATGTGCTGACGCCAGGAATGCAATATAGACCCTATTGATTCCCGGGGAGGGATGCTTATTTTTTCCTGTATTATTTGAATTTGAATGACAATTGACTTGCACCATGGAGGAAAGAAGAAAAGGAGGCGCCCCAACGGCTCTTCAACAGAAGGGAGAAGCGTGGGGCAAGTGACGTGAGGATAGGAAATGAGCTGTGGCTTCTTTGGAGCCACGCCGGGGTCAGGTTCCCTGAATGGAGCAATGAGGTCGCTTTGCACACGTCACTTTGGGGGCCACTTCGGCAAGTTATCACAACACCTCTCCAAGTATTCCGAAACTATGCGTTGGGGGCTCCCGTAGAGATGCATGTAACCGAGACCGGAAGGCAAGCGGCGATGTCACTGAAGTGGCCCCCAATCTCGGCTTCACTTCTCAGAGCGATAGGGCTCCTCCTTTCTTTCCTTCCTCCATGGTTTGCACACATGTATTTTGCTCTAGTGGACAAATGCATTTGCTAA
The DNA here is from genome assembly GCF_037126465.1 of Ornithodoros turicata. Lineage (NCBI taxonomy): Eukaryota > Metazoa > Arthropoda > Arachnida > Ixodida > Argasidae > Ornithodoros > Ornithodoros turicata. The sequence continues at coordinate 88,062,177 of NC_088201.1, read as the reverse complement.
TATGTGTAACTCCCTTGTTAACTTTACAATGTCATGGGTACTGTAACTTCAGTTTCTGTATTCGAAATGGTCCAACGTCCCCGTTTGTGGAATGTTCCCTGAGCTACAATACACTAAAATATAAGTTTCCATTTGCGTGAAATATGTGTATGATGTAAAAACCTTGTCGTCTTCCGGAAAATGTGCGAGCGCTCCATGCTGCCATCTTGAACTGCTTCCCGCCAGTTGCCTCCCGGCATTGGCATATTTGGTTGGCAACGCGTGAGATGGCGCAGCAGACGCTGACCGTGGCGGTGGACAGACGGTCGCCGGCGGACAGACGGAGGGGGATGAAAAGAAAAGGAGAAGACAAAGAAGAAAATGAAAAAGAATGACACAAAACTAAAACAGAAAAGTTACACACACTGTCACACAATTAACCACAATGCGTTGACAAGGTTCGAAGCGTGGAGAAAGCGGAGGAGCGCAGTGGTGACTGCCCACTGGGTCGACTGACGAACAAGACCCAGTAAGGTAGCCAGTGTCATAGTGCCGTAGCCATGTTGGGATAGACGACGACAGAGGGCGTCACGGTGCAGAAGGTGTTGCCGGCAGTGTAGGATGCAGTGGGGAATATCACGCACCACGCCACAGCTAGTGCAGAGGGGAGTGATAAATTGACCCATTTTGAACAGTTGCAGCAGTGTGCGGGTGTCGTTTAGACGGAGACGGCGAAGGAGCGATTCCTCGTGACGAGTGCAGCGACACGTAATAAAGAAGTCCACTGCGGGGTCGATTGATTGCAGGTGACTGTTGTATGAGGCAGCCTCAGCTCTGAACGCTTGGGCCCGAGCAGAAACAGTAAGGGGGCAGATGTACATAAGCATCAGTTACAACTTGTGCAGCACGTCGTGCAGCCGCATCTGCGCGTGAGTTACCGGATAAGCCCACATGACCGGGAATCCACTGCAGAGAAAGAACGTGACCATTTGCACTGAGCCGATTGTATGCCTGGATGGTCATGCAGGGCAGGTCACGTATGGGTTGGAAGACAGCAAAAGAAGGAGGGACGCCCTGCTGTCAGTGAAGACAACCCAGGACGTCTCAAGTGGCAGGCCAGTAATGTATTCTAGGGCTGCGAGGATGGCATACAGTTCCGCCTCAGTAGAGGACACAGGATAGGGCAACGTGTAGACTTGTTCGTGGTCCATATCTGTGACGAAAAAGGCTGCCCCTGATGTGTCACGCATCACAGGCGCATCTGTGAAGATTTGACGACAGCAAGGGTAGGTAGAGTTGATATGTGCCAAAGAGAGCTGATGGGCTACTACTGGAGGAGCTTCGTGTTGTCGAGGAAGGTCCGGGATTGCAGGTTGAATGACGGGACGTTCAAGGGTCCACATAGCCGGCGCAAAGGAGGGAGTAGATGTCGTGGGCGGGAGATAATCCCTTAGGCGGGCAATGGTAGTACCGAAGGCGGAAGCAGGGCAGCTTTCTGCAATCTGACAAATGGGATGGGAAGGGTGGGTCAGACAGCGGGCGTATACGCGCAGGGTGGTTGCGTCCCGTAGAGTAGGAATAGGGTGTTCTCTAGCTTCTGCGAGGACGGAGTAGGTCGCCGTTGTCCGAGGGAGCCCTAGGCAGACACGGAGGCTGCTGGTTTGAAGGTTGAGAGGCTCTCTGTCTTGGGTGGGGCTGATTCCATGGCGGATAGGGAGGCTATACCGTGCCCAAGAGAAGAGCCGTATGGACCCGGTGGAGGTCACGGTAGTAGGGGCACCAGGATGCACCTGCGACACGCTTAAGGATGTTAACCAGGCTTGAAGCTTTGGCAACAAGTGCCTTCACGTGAGGAGACCATGTCAAGCCTTGGTCAACGGTAAAACCCAAATAACGGCAGGTTGAGACAAATGTGATAGGCGATCCAGCAAAGGATAGTGGGTACTTCTGAAATGACTTCCGTGAAGAGGCCATGGCTACAGTCTTGGCAGGTGAGATCGTTTGGCTTCGGTCGGCGAGATAACGACATATTCTGCGGGTTAGTGCTAAAGGCATATAGTAGCCAAAGTGTACCGCTCTGGTGGACGCGGGGCTCGTTGAGTGAAGCATATCGCGCCTCGGATCTTGGTAGTAAACGGAAAACCACACTCCAAAATAGTTTCTACTGGTCGAGACACAAACTGGTTTGATAATTTAGGATATCAGAAAACGCTCAGGAGATGTATGGCACTAGTACAAAATTTGTGCAGCGGCAGCATAGCTTTGGCTACTATATGGCTTTAGCACTAGCCCGCCAAAATGTATGTTAGTAGTACTACTAGGGTGGGCGTGAGCGGGGATGAGAAACTACGGCGCCCCTGCCACCCCTGCCCCTGAGCCCTGCGCGTATTTTTTCCCGCGCCCGGCGGGCGGCGCATGGGTGGAGGGATATCCGCGCGCTTATCGGCGGGGGGGGAGAGGGCTGTGTGCGCGCTTACCCGCTCACATTTTTCAGCCTGGGCTGACTTGAATCGCAAATTTTCCCCCGCTAAAACAGGTGTGCAGTAAGCGGTTTACATGCAAAGGATAGCCATACACAAGAGTACAAGTGAAAATATATTTATTAAAGTCATTAGTGTCGGGAATTATGTTATGACTCTGTGCGAAGGAGAAAAACTTAGCCAAAAAATCTGATGCAGAAGAAGCATGATGCAATAGCATTGAAGGGGTATCATACATCATACACAATATTTTTGTTTATTAAAGGGTCTCTGACCAGAACCTGGTGAATGTCTTTGTTTGTATGGATAACGAACCTACATGGTGCCTCCAAGTTACAACTGAAACGTTTTGTCTCTGCGGAGCCGCCAACTATTCCAAACAAGGAGCCGAAAAGCGGTTTCGATTTCTGCCCTCAACTCGTGCGATCAGCGCAAAACTCTAGCTATTATGCAGTGGTCAAACGCCCGCGACGTTTATTGGTGGAAAGTCCACACCGGACGTTCGGGTGGTTTCCGCAACTTCCGTATTGCTGGGTGCTTTTTCAATATGGACGCGGAAGCACAGCGGAGTCGACAAGTCAGCTTTTCAGCTACCTTTCAGCAGCTGAGAGGCACCTGCTACGTGCAGCAGAGTTTGGAGGCCTTGCTTTTGAAATGTTGAGCCGCGAATCGACTTCAGCATGAAGAGGAAGTTCCAACGACAGACTGTTAGATGAGCTTTCAGCATCCATCACGATGAAGCACATGAACAGTTTGTGCCAATTTCATGTTTCACGGCGCCATGTAAAGGGGCCGGAGTGGTTCATTGCATAATAATGCGGAAATAAGTCGAGTGCTTATGTTGCAAGGAGCTGCTCTTAAAGTAGCATATTTAGAACTTAGAGGGCAGCACGAACCTAGCGCTCATATTCACAAGTAGGAAGCGTACGTGTCTCGTGCACAATCATGCTGGTTGGTTTCAATACAAAATAGTTTTTCTGAACTTTTCGTTATTGTTCGTCACTTATTCAGAAAGAGTGCAGCTGAATTAATACTCGGCGTCCTACTAGCTTTAGCTTTGTTCAAAGCTTGCGTGTCTCATACAGGAAATAGATACGTACACTGCATACCAACAGTTCGTGAGATGGATGTTGCACAGACTTGAAAAAAAAAAAAACAACAACAACAAGAGAATCGTTATACCAGTCTGCGCGGTGAACAGGATACGCAAAGCCTTTCCCATAGTAACTACTACATGCTTTAAATATCCAAGATACTAAGTGGGAGTACCCCCTACAGGGGGTGCCCTTGCAATTTCAGCTGTAGACACATGTCGGTAATGATGCAACTATAATAATGACCCCCCTCCCCCCGAACTTTTTTCAACACTCCTCCATGCTTGGGAATCTGGATAAACCACTGTGCTCACCCCTGGCACAAAGCACCATCTCATCAGCCTGCTCAGCCTGGTAAGAATTACATTGGGCTCTCAATTCCACCACAGACACAAATCCAATCCTGTTCTGACGCATCCTTTTGTCCACCCATTCAGTCAATATGTCGTAAGTGTTGTTTGAACTCTTACTGTCTGGTAGCACCCAAATAGTATTGTTTAAGCACCTCAAGTATTTTAATGATTGTTATGTCGAAGTAAATCAGACTGTTATGCAGGTTACCCTGTGTGTGACCTCGGTTCCTGCTCTCAGTCCTCCAGAAGTGCTCACTACACAAGTTGACTATCGAAAACCTCAATCTTCCATGCATGATGTAAAACCCCAGTTCGCTTGCTTCCTAGCAATTTTTTCATTCTCAGTTTTCCTTTTGTGTGCAAAGTGCACACCCAGTTCGAGTAGGATGTAGACCTTGAGGAACCAAGCTTTGTATCTTGGGCTGCTCAAATACTCAAATAGGCATGTTTTAGTCGAAGATGATGTAACATGAAATGTGGTTCATGTAGTTTATTGTGGCACTCAGATAATATCTTCATAATATGTCTGCAGAGATTGCTCCAAAATAGCATATGTGATGCAGCGTTATACATTATTGGGCTTCTGGGAAAAATCGTGATTCACCTGATACAGACGGCAGCCTTTGTAACGGTGTCTGACACATTTTAGCAGCCACTGTTTTAAAATATGCATTAAAAATGCTCCAACTATGAAAGTACGAAGTCCTTCATTTCATTTGTTTACTTAAAGACCCTTGTGAAGGGATTTACATAAATGCGTTTTTTATCCAAAAAAGACAAATACCAAAATGGTGCAAACAAAATTCGTTCACTCACCACAAAGAAATTCATTCGATCTGAAAACGATCATAGCACTTGGAAATAAATGACGATACATTTTGTTCTGATGCTATGTGGGCAGGAACATCATTCCAGTTTGACACCATCAGCTGGTGCGGAGAGCAGAGGAATTTTTTTGTTTGTGTAGGTGGAGCAAGTACTTTGTGCGAGTCATCAAGTCTTGGAAGTAACTTGTGAGGGGATTGACAGTAAGTGGGGTGGGGAGGAGTGTGACTGTAATATAACTTATGAAAGAATGCCAGGCCTGATACCTTTCATCTGGTAATCAAAGGAGTAAGAAAGAGTTTGGCTTTAATGGCTGAGACGCTGGAAAAAGGATGATAATCACGAGCGACAAACCGTGCGGTTCTGTACAAATTCCACTTTGTCGATTAAGAGATGTTGGGATGGGTTCCAGATTGCAGAGGCATATTCCACTTCTTTTCAACATGGCAGTTGATGTTCTGAGACTGGAACACATTGAAAAGGCAAATACCTATAAAGCATCAAGTGCCTAAGAATTGAATGTTGAAAGAAGGCAGTCACTGGAAAGGCTAGCCAGTAGTAGGACTTGAACCCACATCTTCTGTATTACCGATCCAGGGCCCTTACCAATTGAGCTAAGCTAACACGACTCTCCAGTGACTTCCAAGGGTGCAGATGTACCCTAGGAATAGGTTTATGGGCAGGAGAACATTAGTCACTGTTATTATACAGGCATAGCTCTCTGTCCAGTATGATCACCACAGAGCACATTTACAGGAACTCACAGGCACAAAACTTGCATAATAAATATGTAATAACCTCAAGCAGCTATTATATATAATAACTGGGACATGGAACTCCAATAGCAGATGGTCTGGCAGTACACAACACAGGTAATCTTGCCATCACTATATTTTCCCCAAGATGCTGAAAATAAATCGATAGAATTACTGCAGTGAACTGCTCAATTTTTCACCTCAGATATATTTTTAGCACTCTGTCTTTCATGTTTCAAAATATACATGCATCAAACCTGCAGAAGCTTGTGTGTGTAAGTAGAGTCACACATCTCATGTGCAGCAGGCAGGTCTAAGTTGTATTGAGATATGTCAATTCCTTACGCGTGCTCACCACCTGTAGATTCCTTTAAAGGGAACAAAACACTTTTGGTTAGTAACGACTTCACGCTATATACCACATTTATAAAAGAAATTGGTCCCGTACCTGACGGACAACTGTCATGACCATTGCCAGATGTCTTCCTCTCCTGTTCCTTCCACTTCCATGAAGTCATCACCCTAACATTGTTAAAAAAAAGCCATATAAATGCGATAACTGAGATGTTACCACTACGAGCATACAGCAAATCACAACCACGTAAATAAAATACACAATTGCACCGAGCTGTCCACATTTTCACACACACACACACACACACAAATACATAACAGAGTGGACTGTCTCTAATAACACTTCAACAAGTTTGTGTAACTCTGTTTTGAAACTGGACATAGGAAGGCCATTTCCAATCAGCTGAAAAAAATTGTTCGGAAGAGGAACAGTTTCTGCTGATTTCTGGTAGTTGGTCCGTAGCAGTGGAACCTTGTAAGGTGGTACAGTGATAGATTGCACACCGTAATGGCAAGTGTTTGGGATAGCGCTAAAAGATCCTCAATTTGCAAGGCAATTTTGTGTAAATGTCTGATTTCTAAGTGAACGCTTTGTCTACTGTATTTTGCATGTCTTGAAGGAGCTGAGGGGCTGGATGGATGGATTGTAGTGGCACCCCTGCTGGGCCTCTTTGCAACGAGGGTCCAGCACATTGCACCTGTAGACAACCTGTAGACATGGTTGTCGTATACCAGGCATTCTTTCTTTCTTTTTTTTTTGTGCACTGCAATTTTATCGTAGCTGCCCTTTGTGGTGTTTCCCCAGATTAGACAACAATAGTACAGCTTGGGGTAAACTAAGGATTTCAACTGCGTTGGTTTAGAATCCAGAACCCTTCTTTACTATGTGCAGTATGCTGCATATTATAAGGAAAACAAAGAGAAGAAAACTTGTACCTGATCCCTGCCTTGTATTTCCAACATTTGGTTCCACATCTTGTCCAAGGAAGTCATGAACTACATTGGTGCACACTGCTGTGACAATTATAATGTTACATCTAGATGCGGAATACACAGCTTCATTTTACGTACTGTGAATGTTGCTTACTGCATTGGCATGGCTGCATTCAACAACACTCGGAATTGTACAGTTATCTTTTGATTTAGTGCGTAAACTTCAAGTTTCTTTAATCCGCATTTTTCTTTGTTGCGTAAATGGTCTCCTAACAGCTGCATGCCACAACGTAATTCTCACAAGGCGAGTAATCACTGCATAAAACATACAGAAGACACTAACCTCGTCACATCCAGATGCAACAGTCTTGGAAGATAGATTCAAGGAAAGCACTGCGGGCTGCTGTAGGCGGAGGTTCTTTGTACTCAAACTGAGGGGTCCGTCTCATAGTCTGCATTCTTCAAATACGATTGGCAAAATCCGGCGCGGTATTATCCTGCCGCTGCGGTTGAACGCGCAGTATCGTACGGAACTGAATGCCCGCCGAGAAATCTCGCTTTGACGACACAACCGAGGCACGTCAAATGAAGTAAGGGCTGTACCTCGATAAATTGGTCTTTGTTCCAAAAGAAAACTTGGAAATACACACACTACGCTAACGCAGTGAAATAGCGCGCTGGATCCCGAAAGTCGTCGTAGCTCGTAGCCTCGTAGCTCCTCTTTCCACGGAAGTCGCTAATTGGATTATCGCAGTTATAAAACAGGTCGTAGATTTCGAAGTATATACATACTTTTTATTTCCAGGCATTGTGACAACAGTATATCGGCGTAAAAATGTTGGTTCTTGCTGAAAGTTGTTGTTGTAGTGCTCGATCACGTGACGGCATTCTGCGCGCTGATTGCATGGGCGATTGACGTCATCCTAGTGGGATGACCAGATGAGTTTTCTATATATGCGTACGTTTTCTTGGTTTGAATCTAGATGTGCCAGCGTCGGCGTGAACCGCGATGTTCAAAATTCGAGTTTACGAAAACTACGAGGTATTGAGGCATGCATTTTCGTATGTGAAGTTGCTTTTGTGTATTCTATCGGTAGCCACTGCGGAAAAGGCTCTCCAGCTTCTGGTCAGAGACCCTTTAATGGGAGTTCTCAATTAAGCAGAAGGGTAGCACATTTAATCAAAGAAGATATTTTTAATCAGTATGATTACAATCAAAATTACAAGTTTTATTATAAAAAGTCTCACATTATTATACATGAGCACCATAGTGGAGTTTTAATTACAAAGTTCTGATAGATGTATGTAACTTCAAGAACATTCGCTGGGCCGACTTCTCTAGCGATTTTTTTCTCAGCGCGCGGTGGGTGGCGCGCAGGTGAGGGGCTGTCCGGGTGCTTACCAGCGTGCCGACGGGCTGGGCGTGCCCTTATCGTTGTGCACCCCGAGCCGACTTCTTTGGCGATTTTTCAGCCTGGACCGACTTCGTTCGCATTTGTTTCAAGTGGCGCGTGGGCACTTTACATGCAAGTAGGCGGGTGAGGGGCTGTCCGAGTGCCTACCAGCGAGCCGGAGAGCCGCGCGTGCTCTTATCATTCAGTAGTTTTTCACCTGGGCCGACTTCTTTGGCGATTTTTCCGTCTGGACCGACTTCGTTCGCATTTTTTTTCAAGCGGCGCGTGAGTGGTTTACATGCAAGTAGGGAAGATGTACACTGTGATCCCAGCCAGGCGATGATACCATAACACCTTGGTCGACTTCTTTGGCAATTCTTCCTCCTGGGCTGACTTCTTTCATAATTTTTTCGCTACAAGAGTGGTGCGGTAGACAATTTACACGCCAGTAGGGGCATGCACACTGACAACATCTGGGCCGAATTCATTCACATTTTTTTCACCGTGGGCCGACTTTTTCCGATACAATAACTGCGGTGGGTGGTTTACATGCAAAGGATAACCATACACAAAAGTACAAGATGAAATTTATTAAAGCCAAATAGTGGCAGGAATTATGTTGTGACTCTGCGTGAAGGAGAAAAACTATTCAAAAAAGCAGAATAATCGCAATACAAATAATAAAGACTATGGGAAGCTAAGTTGAATATTCCAGCACGACACAATTAATCAATTTCTTATGACGTGAATAGCACACACGCAAGGAAATAACGAGAAACACGATCAACAGCTAATAGAGAGCCAAACCTGTGCATCATCGAAACAAGAGTTACACAAAGGATTAATTCAAAAAGAATCTATCGAAACGAGAAACATGACGAATTTAATACAGCACAGAGCTAACGCTGAATAGCAGACAAACACTTTGAACGGTGCATCATCCACACGTAAACAATAGATACATGCAAGGAAATAATGAGAAACAAGATCAACAGCTAATAGAGAGCCAAAACAATGCACAATCCAAACAAAAGGTACACAAAGGATAAATAGTTGAAGAACAATCCAAACGAGAAACATGCACGGAGCTAGCACTGAATAGCAGACAAACACTTTGAACGGTGCATCATCCACACGTACAGATAGATACATGCAAGGTGCATGCATACATGTAGATACATGCAAGGAAATAATGAGAAACACGATCAACAGCTCATAGAGAACCAAAACCCATCACGTAAACAAGAGGTACACAAAGGATAAATAATTGAAAAAGAATCGATCAAAACGAGTAACATGATGAATTTAATACAGCACAGAGCTAACGCTGAATAGCAGAGAAACACTCTAAACGGCGCATCTGCCAACGTGTAAACAACAGACAGGAAAATATTATTGAAACAAACTATCAATCATTAATAAATTGGAATGGAAGTAATCTATCTTTTGAACTATCGTAAAATCGTCCTTGCGACCTAACAATATAGGATTTTCATCCTACTGAGGCACTATAAACATTACCCTATTTATTGTCGCTAAGAAATGAAATGGAAACATTACCTTGACAGAGGTATCCAAACACGCAGCACAGCTAAGCTTTACACAGTACAGCCAATCTATGCTACTTGAGCCCGGTGGGGCCACTCTCTTCCTCTATACACCCCAAAAGCAAAGAAACCGCACATCCTTTGTCAATCTATAGGGTGGGGAAACCCTCTCTCTTCTTCACATTCTTTCCTCCAAAAGGAAACATTCTTTCGACCGGTGTGTAGAGGCGAAATTTTTTATTGACCAACTATCGCAAATAGCAGTGATGGCCAGTAGTTAACTACATGTAGTTAAACTACTAGTTAAACTACCTGATTGTAGTTAAAAAGTAGTTATCAACTACTTGCAGAAATGTAGTGGCAACTACTAGTTAAACTACTATTTTAAGTAGTTAACTACAGTAGTTAGGTTACTGAAGGCGCCAACTACTTCCGATTTTGCCGTAACCTTTACGGCACGATTGTGCTTCCGACTTTTACCTTGAGCTACTTGTTTGATGAGAACGGAGGTGCAGAGCAGTTGTGTCGTGCATGTGTACTAAATCTTCACGTTTAATGCTTTAAAACAGGTTGCTTGAAAAACAATGTTTAAAACTCTGTTCGAAATATCGGCGGCTTCTGTCCTGAGGCAACTCCCTTCCTAATGTTTAAAACAGGTTGTTGAACGTACACCATAGCTGATCTGTTCTGTTTCCCAATACTGTACTACCGCACATGCTTTATCTGTTTTTGTTTTTGTTTTTTGTAATGTCCGCAGTTTGATTCCAAAGCGTAAGGATTTGTATAGTTTGTTGCAATCCTGTGAATGGGGCCCTGTTGCACTTACTGAAACTTGGTTATCGCCAGATATAAGAGACAGTGAGCTGTTACCAGAGTGTCCTGGCTTTACCTTCTATCGCTGTGATCCCGTAAATAGACGAGGAGGTGGTGTTTGACTCGTCGTTAAAAACTGTTTTAAATCATATGCTGTTCATTGTACATTTCCTATCGAAGTAACGTGGGTATTGATTGACTGCGTCACGTGTAGATTAGTAGTTGGTGCATGCTATCGACCTCCCTCAAGCAATGCATTCATCTCAGAATTACACAAATCACTACATCATATATTTCACAAATTCCCAAATTCAAAGGTTATTCTTCTTGGTGATTTCAACTACCCCTCAATTAATTGGAGATCCACCTCAGCCTCTGGCAGTGAAGAACGTTCTTTCATTGATTTGTGTCATGTGTTTGACCTTCATCAGGTGGTTCATGAACCCACCCGTGTAACTCCCACCTCATCAAACATCCTAGACCTAATCCTCACTAACGACTCAGATGTAGTAGGTTCTGTATTTTCTCCATGCGCCTTGAGTGATCACAAAGTCCTACACTTTACAATATCTGTCCCCAGCGTGCCCCGTCGTTCCTCGTGCAAACGCATAAGATTATACGATAAGGGTAACTACGACCAAATAAATTCTGAATTACCCAATTACTTGGCTAACTTTCTCGCTAGTTTTGAAGTACGGACAGTCGAGCAAAACTGGTATTTATACAAATCCAAGATTAATGCACTTATTGAAGCCTATATACCCTCCATTATCATCAAGACACATTGTCATGCCCCATGGTACAATCATGAAATCAAACTGCTCGCCCGTCAAAAGAAACGTCTGTACAGGCTTGCTAAGCGCTGTAAGTCTGCATCATCACTGCTAAAATATCAAGAGTGCGCCCGGAAATAAAAATCATTGGTGACTTCTTCAAAACGCATGTTCCATAGCGAGGGCCTTGTTAACCTCTTGAAGCACAACCCCAAAGCATTCTACAAAGCTATAAACCCAAAATCTCCATCGGCAAACATCCAACTGAAAGATCGTGATGGTAATTTTGTTAGGGATAACCAATGTTCTCTTATCTTCAATAACGCATTTGCAAGCGTGTTCACCAACGACGACACAACTCCCCCTGCTGCGCCTCCCACATCCATCTTCAATAGCGCTGTCACCGATAGCGATATCTCCTGCTGGCATTGAAAATATTATCTCTTCCATCAAGGTTTCCTCCTCTGCTGGTTTCGGTAGCAGATCATATCCTCCAAACGCCCATTTCCACCGACATCCCAATTCAACCGAAAGCTCATTTCCTCCAAAAAAATATTCGGATGTTCTGGGCTTTCGGTTGATCTGGGCATGCGGGTGGCAGTGACCCATATCCCCCAAATGATCTTTTCATCCAAGCTCCCAGAACCACCGAAAGCGGGATACTTCAAAGGACACGCGTCCACCGTTTAACAGGGAGAGGAGGAAGGGTGAGCGGTTCCCAAGTATGCGGAAATCCGATGTACAGCTCGAGACAGAGTTAACTGGAACGCCACTTCGACTGTCGGAGCTAAACTCGGGGAGAGAGCAACCCTAGCGGCTCTTACGAGAAATAAAGGCAAATAGTGTTTCGACTGTCCCACTGTTGCTGTGTTGCTGTGGAGGTGTAAGCCTTGCCATGAGCTATTGACTCGGCATTGGCCTTAGCTGTGGTTATCGTCGCGATGTTTGTTTGTGTTTGCGGCGATTATGTGAAGGTGTATGCCGGCTGATATCGCACGGATACGATGCCTTTATCTCACTGATACACGCGAAAGTGGTCGCGTTCGCTCATTGGGGCATTTTCAGATTTGTGATAAAACAAATGATGCACGGGGTCTAGTGGAAAATTTCTTGGAGTTGCTGTCCACCTTTGCGAGTATCAATGAGATAACAGCATCGTATCTGCGTGATATCGGCCAGCATACACCTTTACATAATCGTCTCAAACCCAAACAAACATCGCGATGATAACCACCGTTGAGAGTAATGCCGAGTCAACAACTCATGCCAAGGCGGACACCCTCGCAGCATCATGGCGAGTGATGGTAATTTGGTGGCAATTTTTTTTTTTTTTTTTGCCAGATCTTGAGCAGTCAAGCAATATTGCATGTTCGCGTGGCACTTTCCGTGCGCCCGGAATTTCCCAGCTATTACTTTTTTCGTCCGGTCTCGAAACGATCGAGCAGCAGGTCGCCCAACTATATCCGGTGTCGTCAAATCCGCACTGCAACGGTGGCGAGTGCTCTCATTGGACCGCACGTCGAAGTTCACGTGATTTAGCAGACGACGGAACCCGAAGACAGGCGACCGCGATGGCCCTAGCGTGATCCAAGTGTACGAATTCTGCCCTGATTCGAAAAGGATGAAGCGAACCTGAGCCTGAACCTAAAACCGCCAGATCCCTTGCACTCATGTTCGGGTGGCCACTGTCACATGATCCAGCTCCGGAGCCGACCTAGCAATTTTCGAGCGCCAGGCAGTGTTGTAATTAAATGACCACTACAATTCACCATAAGTAGGACAGTGGAAACATTATTTCTCTTTATTTCTCCTAAGCGCCGCTAGGGTGATTCTCTTCTCGATTCAGCGGTCGAAGTGGCGTTCCAGTTAACTCTGCTTCGAGCTGTACTTCCTTCAACTCGCCAGAGAGGATCACGTGGGTTCCTGACTGCTGCTCATCCGGTGCTCAAAATGTTCTGTAGCATGAGGTATGCGGTCCGTTGATTTGCACAGCTTCCTTTGTTCCCCTGCTTACTAATAATTCTCCTTAGAAATGTAACATATATGACCAATATAAATATGAGAGCTGATGCACGAGATCTATATTAAAGAAGCTTGGTCGTAGTTGGATAGAAATGACACGACACTCGGTGTGTACAAATGAGATCGCGTTCAAGAAGTGATCTGAACGGAGAGGTATCCCGAAAATGAATTTTATTGGTATGCACGTTGCTGACGGGAGAAGCACTATTTATTTATTTATTTATTCAGAGAGCTCTGCAGCGCCGTGAGGCATTACAGCAGAGGAGTGAGGAAGTACAATGGTGATGCTACTTGCATCATTCTCAGGAAAACACACCAATATTGTACACGGAATACACACAGTATTACATGGTAGACACGAAAAAAAGAAGAGTAACAACAAAAACTAAGAATCAGTGCATAAGACACCTAATCTTAGCCATATATAATGTATTATTGGCAGCATTAACGGCTTCTTGGGGCAGAGAATTCCACTCTGGGATGGTGGAACAAAAGAAGGATTGCTTTAAAACACTCGTTGAAAAACGCAATGGTTCAATTTTTTTAGATTGATCCATCCTGGACGATACATACACAGGTGGTAGAAGAAATTCATCCTTATTTAGACCAGTGTTTCCGCTATGAATATCGTACAGCAATTTCAATCGATTATATCGCCTTCTATTCTTTAAATTGTCCCACCCTAAGTCGGCAATGAGTTCATGAGAGCGGATAAGAAAAGAATAATTACCCGACACGAACCTCGCTGCCATATTCTGAACTCCCTGAATCCTTTTCTGTATATATTCCTGCTGGGGATCCCACACCACCGAAGCATACTCTAATGTGGGGAGAACGTATGATTTGAAAACAGTTTCCTTTACAGAAAAAACAAAGTACGACTTGCCCTGGACACAACCTGATTGATGTGACTCTCCCAGTGTAAGATCGTCTATCTTCCATTATCTTCGGAAGGTCATGGAAGTCCGCGTCATGATTCACGGAAAAAGAACATGGTGGGAGTGATATGTTCTGTGGCTGGAACATTTAGCGGGACGGCGGAAAACAAGCAAACCTCAAGCGCCATCAGACGATATGTTGGTTTCATGCATTCATGCTGTTTGCAAGCTTTTTCTAGGGGTTGTTTCAGCCGGTTAATAGAGTGTTTTCTGAACGTCTGAACTGTATTAACAGAACGCATAAAAGAAAAGTAAAGGAGGAGGTCCTTTTTGTAACCTTCTTCGAGACCTGTGAAGTGGGCGCTTTGTTACTATATTTGCTTTCCACTATGATGACCTACACAGTGCCTGTCACTCACATAGAAAATATCTCTCTGTTCGGATCGGATCATTCTTTGAACGCGATCGACATTAATAATACCTTTCCTTTGCAAACTTCACTTCTCACTCAGTTGCAGGATTGGATTCCCGCACACCCAAAAACAGCTCAGCCTTCCTCCTCTCCCTGACAAACGGAGGAATCGTGTCCTTTCAAGTATCCCGCTTTCGGTGGTTCTGGGCGCTTGGATGAAAAGAGCTTTTGGGGGATATGGGTCACTGCCACCCGCGTGCCCAGATCAACCGAAAGCCCAGAACCTCCGAACATTTTTTCGGATCAAATGAGCTTTTGGTTGATTTGGGACGTCGGTGGAAATGGGCATTTGGAGGATATGAGGCCTAACCCAAGAAATCTGCTCGAGTGAGCCTTTGTGTTTTTAAGAATTTTGCTGTTTATTCCATCGAAATCACTTAATAGTTCATAGATTGGTAGAAATCCAGCGAACCGGTACAGATGTAGGAAGGGAGTTGCCTCAGGACAGAAGCCGCCGATATTCCGAACAGAGACGGTTCTTCTTCAGGGCACCGTCCTCATCATTGGCATGGTTTAAAGGGACAATTCGCATGAACCTTTAAACACGTCACACCTAACCCTTTATATACCATGCCAATGATGAGGACGGTGTCCAGAAAAAGAACAGTCTCTGTTCGAAATATCGGCGGCTCCTCTCCTGAGGCAACTCCCTTCCTACTTAATAGTTCAGTTCTGCCAGAAGACTGGCGTCGGGGAATGATAATACCAGTGCATAAAAGTGGTGTCACTCTTTCACCGTTGAACTATAGACCAATCTCCGTTACCAGCGCCCCCTGCAAAATCATGGAACACATTATATATTCGCAGGTAATCAACTTCCCAGAGTCAAATGCTTACTTTTCCCCCTGCCAGCATGGCTTCCGTAAAAATTTCTCACAACTAGCTGGTTTTATCCACGACCTCTACTCAAATATGGACAGTTCTACTCAAACAGATGCCGTGTTCCTGGACTTTGCTAAAGCCTTTGATTCTGTACCGCACGCTAGATTAATGGTTAAACTCTCACAACTAGGCCTTAATGCACATGTTCTCTCCTCGATTCATATGTTCTTAACTGACCGCCTCCAGTCCACTTTCGTGAACAACCATTCCTCGTCCTTTTGTCACGTATCATCTGGTGTCCCCCAGGGTATGGCCTTTGGGGTATGTGAATAAATAAATAAATAATGCTTGTCTAGTGAAGCCTCATTTGCTGTGAAATAATTCTGCAATTTAGTTTATCGCGTAGGCACAAAAAGAATTTTGACGATCGTAGCAATGACTTGAGCCAAAGTTTATCATTGCTTGTGATTCATATTTAGGTGTCCAAGAACACTACAAGGGATTGGTGTTGATGGACAACGTTAAGTAGTTATAGATGTAGTTAAACTACATTGCAGTAGTTAAAGAAGTAGTTTTAACTACTCCCCTGAAAAGTAGTTGAACTAGTAGTTAAACTACTCAATCGCAAAGTAGTTAGTAGTTATAGTTAAACTACTGTAGAAGTAGTTAGTGGCCATCACTGGCAAATAGACATTGGAATTATTCGATTCTCTAGAACACAATAAGAATTCTATCAACAAACAAACAATAGCACGCAAAAAAAAAAAAGCAAAGAATATACTTTTATGACAGTGCAAACTGGTTTTACAGAAACATTATCGAAGCAAACGAGAAATATTATCGGTGCAAACAATACTCAACCAAACGAGAAACGCTGCATTTAATGTATTTCAGATCTGACACAACTATTATGCATACATCATTCTCAACTCACAAAATATCAATCGAGTGAATACCTGAAGCAACGAGAGAAAGTCAAATTTATTCAATGGTAGAAACAATACTGATTCGAAAACGAGAATCAAATTTAATTTCGTCTCTCTCCTTCCCCGTCTCGGGTTCCGCCTCTCTCATCATGCACCAGCTTGTCAGCGCCCTGTCACTTCTTTCGATCAAATTTAATTACATCGTTTTATGATAACTTTGCAATAGTAATTTCTACACGCACCAGCCACAAACAAACAACTCATCTGAAATGCAAATTACCGTAAAAGTTTGCTACAGTGAAAATCAACGCACACATCTTAAAAATACTTTCCCAACTAGTAGAATATTTTTATTAATATCAATCGAGCGATCATCTGTAGCAAACTCCTATTGTTTGTCCAAAAACCTGTCCAAAAACCTATTCTTTGGATTGCGCATTGTTTTGGCTCTCTGTTAGCTGTTGATCTTGTTTCTCATTATTTCCTTGCATGTATCTATTGTTTACGTGTGGGTGATGCACCGTTCAAAGTGTTTGTCTGCTATTCAGTGCTAGCTCCGTGCATGTTTCTCGTTTTGATAGATTCTTTTTCAATTATTTTCCTGCATGTGTCTGTTGTTTACACGTTGGCAGATGCGCCGTTTAGAGTGTTTCTCTGCTATTCATCCGTGCATGTTTCTCGTTTTAGATTGTTCTTCAGCTATTTATCCTTTGTGTACCTTTTGTTTGGATTGTGCATTGTTTTGGTTCTCTATTAGCTGTTGATCTTGTTTCTCATTATTTCCTTGCATGTATCTATAGTTTACGTGTGGATGATGCACCGTTCAAAGTGTTTGTCTGCTATTCAGCGTCAGCTCTGTGCTGTATTAAATTCGTCATGTTTCTCGTTTCGATAGATTCTTTTTCAATTATTTATCCTTTGTGTAACTCTTGTTTCGATGATGCATTGGTTTGGCTCTCTATTAGCTGTTGATCGTGTGTCACGTTATTTCCTTGCGTGTGTGCTATTCACGTCATAAGAAATTTATTAATTGTGTCGCGTTGGAATATTCAACTTAGCTTCCCATAGTCTTTATTATTTGTATTGCGATTCTTCTGCTTTTTTGAATAGTTTTTCTCCTTCACGCAGAGTCACAACATAATTCCTGCCACAATTTGGCTTTAATAAATTTTATCTTGTACTATTGTGTATGGTTATTTTTTGCATGTAAACCACCCACCACGCAGCTATTGTATCAGAAAAAGTCGGCCCAGGGTGAAAAAAATGTGAATGAATTCGGCCCAGATGTTGTCAGTGTGCATGCACCTACTTGCGTGAAAGGAGTCAGCCCAGGAGGAAGAATTGCCAAGGAAGTCGACCCAGGTGTGATGGTATCATCGTCTGGCTGGGATGACAGTGTACATGTTCCCTACTTGCATGTAAACCACTCACGCGCCGCATGAAAAAAATTTCGAACGAAGTCGGCCCAGACGGAAAAATCGCCAAAGAAGTCGGCCCTGGTGAAAAACTACTGAATGGTAAGAGCACGCGCGGCTCGCTGGTAGGCACTCGGACAGCCCCTCACCCGCCTACTTGCATGTAAAGTGCCCACGCGCCACTTGCAACAAATGCGAACGAAGTCGGTCCAGGCTGAAAAATCGCCAAAGAAGTCGGCTCGGGGTGCACAACGATAAGGGCACGCAGAGCCCGTCGGCCCGCTGGTAAGCACCCGGACAGCCCCTCACCTGCGCGCCACCCCCCGCGCGCTGAAAAAAATATAAAAAAAATCGCTTGAGAAGTCGGCCCAGCTAATGTTGAAGTTGAAAGAAATAACTGAAGTTACATACATCTATCAGAACTTTGTAATTAAAACTCCACTATGGTGCTCACGTATAATAATGTGAAACTTTTTATAATAAAACTTGTAATTTTGATTGTAATCATATTGATGAAAAATATCTTCTTTGATTAAATGTGCTACCCTTCTGCTTAATTGAAAACTTCCATTAATAAAAAAATATTGTGTATGATGTATGATACCCCTTCAATGCTATTGCATCATGCTTCTGCATCAGATTTTTTGGCTAAGTTTTTCTCCTTCACACAGAGTCATAACATAATTCCCGACACTAATGACTTTAATAAATATATTTTCACTTGTACTTTTGTGTATGGCTATCCTTTGCATGTAAACCGCTTACTGCACACCTGTTTTAGCGGGAACAAATTTGCGATTCAAGTCAGCCCAGGCTGAAAAATGTGAGCGGGCAAGCGCGCACACAGCCCCCCCCCCCCCCCCCCCTCCCCCGCCGATGAGCGCGCGGACAACCCTCCACCCTCGCGCCGCCCGCCTGGCGCGGGAAAAAATACGTGCAGGGCTCAGGGTGCTGTAGTTTCTCATCCCCGCTCACGCCCACCCTAATAGTACTACTTATGTTCAATTACTGATCAGTCGCAGTGCACATTGCATGGAACACGGAAGTTTACATAGTCGCGCCTAGTAGCGTGGGCTGAGCACGATGCTACGCCCTGAATGTGACCTCGAGCGTAACATGCAAGGAATCTGGTGGACTACATTTGACGAGAATAGGATCCTTGATTTCAGTAATGAAATCGTCTGTTGGGAAGCGAGTACTACGGCACGGGACTACGTCATATGCTACGGTAATGTGCGGTATACCGCTAAAAATCGCACATAGCACGGCGGAGAAAAAGCGGAAAGTGGAGAAGGCGTTGGTGACTTCGCGGCAAGAGTTTTCCGCTCTGCGCACGCGTTCCGCACACATTTTCCGCTGAATTCGTTTTAATCGATTCCGAAACTACGTTGTTTTATTCCTCGTTGAACACTGACCACGGTATCGAAAATCCCACGTAAAATAGCACTGCTATTCGATGGAATACATGACGGGAGCAGACGGCGGATGTTCAGAGCAGTGGTAGCTAGAAATTATTTCGGGAGATGTTCTGTGGGGACTTTACATGGGGGAGGAGGATTTCACACTCGTTCCCCTCTCCCAAATGCACTGCAAAAGGTACGATTTCGGGGGTTTCAACCCCCAATAGCCCCCTGGCGCTACGCCACTGGCTGAGAGTGTGCCGGAATTCCCTCTCGGGGAACACGATCAATGTTTTCAGAGCACGGACTTAAGAGAAGGCATACCGCGGCTGTGCGAAGCAGACGAACTCCACGGAAACAAAGAGCGCGTTAAGTA
This sequence comes from Ornithodoros turicata, assembly GCF_037126465.1. Classification (NCBI taxonomy): domain Eukaryota; kingdom Metazoa; phylum Arthropoda; class Arachnida; order Ixodida; family Argasidae; genus Ornithodoros; species Ornithodoros turicata. Next base: position 88,042,566 of record NC_088201.1, on the reverse strand, counting down.
GCAGGTGAAGAGCGCGCTCGCGGCGCTCCTTTTTACTAAACGGTGTCACTCCTTTTCCAGAGCGTGACGATCTTGATGAACTGTCACGCTACAGCTCGCAGGTAAGAGCGCGTAAGTGCTGCTCCTGCTCCGTGACGTATGGAGGAATGGGAGACCGCAAAAACAATGAGTCGCCTTGGAAACTTCTCCTGGGCGCGTACCGTGCTTGTGGCTCTGAAAGACCGCTGAGTAGACACACAGGGGTACGAGAGACAGAGGAGACTGAGCGCATTGGACAGAGCCGCCCAAAGCCTTTCTCTTCTGCGCGCCGCCCTCCTAGAGTCGATTCACACGATGCAAATTTTTAGCTGCAGCAGTTGCGCGCAACCGAAGTTACACTTGGTGTACCAAATAGGCCCCTTTAATATGGCGAGCAACTCGGAATGTCGTAGTGGTCACCGTGCTCGGCAGATGGTGCGAAAAAAAATCATCATTTTCTGCCGCAGCTAGGGCCGGTGCTAGGGGTGTGCGGGGCCTGAGGCAAATGCACATCGCGGGGCCTGTTTCACAGCAGCAGCAATGAAAAGATAAGAAATGATAAGATTTTAGCAGTGAGAGATTTTAGCAGTGCGGGAAATGATAGCAGGAGAGAATGGTGTGAAATCCTCGGTATAGCTTGCAGGGTTGGCGGATTTTTCTTAAAAGTGGGACTTTTTCTCATCACATGACGGTATGGCACATAACACATTCTTTAATTTTTGTTTTAGTCAAAGATCGCGCGTGCTATTAAGTGCATACCTGATATTTAAAAAAAAATGTAATTCCTGGTTGAGGGCTGCGTGCGCGGGGCCTATGCAAGCCCGGGCCCTAAGGCGCTCGCCTTACTCTACCCCCCCCCCCCCCCCCCCCGCTATCGCCGGCCCTGGCCGCATCAGTATTGTTTGGCCCGTCAGCTACTTTGCGCGCATTTTCGGAAGGCGTTGCCAGTGATGAGCAAAGCACTTTAGTAATTTGAGCGTAGCAGGTGACCGGAACTCAAATTCGTCACGGAAATTGTGCATAGCAGCCAGACGTTCCGATTTGACACGCTTGGAAAGAGGAGCCATGTGATTGACAAGTTACTGCTAGAGTTGCAGGAGAAATCGCTCGTGGAACGATCAGCCGTCCAACTCCTGGAACTCAGGTGGCGCATCCAGAGCTTCGCCGTATCACACGGTGCAACCTGTTGGCGCAACCTGCATCTGATCTATGGACCCTTACTCGTTGTGTTAAGGAGGGACGTCGCGCTAATAGCGTTGCCGCTGGTGCCTCCGCAGCTACGAAAGCAGCCCTGATCTTTAAAGTTCGTCTCCTGCTTGAGAATAGGACACCCTTGTTTAACACACGGTTTCTTGATCAGGGGAGAAGATCCGCTTGAGTGTCCTCATTGTGAGGAACAACTTTCAATTGTGCACATTCTGTGTGCATGCCCCCTGTACAAGACCCAACGCCAGAAACATTTTAGGAAATTTTTATCGCTATTGTTCACCTCTTCACCCAGCACTTTTGCTGGGTGACGAGCCTTTTGTGGCTTTTGAGAAGGTTTTTAGCTTGTGAAGTGAAATCAATGTTTTAAACAGTATTTAATATTTTACGGTCAGTATACTCCATCTTAGTGCTTTAGTCACCAGTTTCACTACCAAGTAATCTAGCTGGATTCCTAACTTTTTGAGGTATGTTCTTTCCATTGTATTTCTTTTAATTTATTTTAGTATTTATTTAAACTATTTTTTTAAGTTCTTACGTTTGTATGGCGCTCTATGGCTTAAGTTGCTTCCGCGCCACAAAAATCCAATCATAGAACAACAACAACTTTATTTTCGGCCTTGGAGAGTGGGGAGTTTCATCGCAACAGGCGATACTCTACCCCAGTGCTTGGTGGAATGGGGGGAATAAAATAACGTGCCCCTTTACAATAACGATCGAAGTCCGATGGTGTCCAGAAATGTCAGAAGAGCTTTGAGCGCAGAGCGTTGCTGCGCTGGATTGGGCCAGGGACCAAGCAATTTCGGTAGGGAGAAAGGGCGAGAGTCCAGCTGACGAAGAGACTCGGAGAGTGTGGTTCGGGAAGGTTCGTAGTGAGGGCAATGAAGAAGAATGTGCTCCAGATCCTCAAGAGCACCACAGTGGCAGCAGGTGGGAGAATCAATTTGTCTCAAGCGGTAACGCCACTGAGCTGTAAAGGCCACATCGAGGCGCATGCGGTGGATTAATGCAGCATCCTGACGAGATGTGTTTCGTGGCATGCGGAAAGCGAGCGTGGGATCAACTCTGTTCAACATAGAGGGGGGAAGAATGTCGGTTGTCCGTTGGCGGGAAGCCAGGGGCGTCACTAGACGTCGCAGAATTGAACGGCGGTCTCCTCTGAGCAGAACAATACGGGTCCGGTTCCGAGACGAGAGTGCTGCTTCGCGGCGCTGTCGGCCTGCTCGTTCCCCACGACACCACAATGGGCTGGAACCCACTGGAGAACTAGCCTGTGGCCTGCGGCGTAGATAGTGTGGTAAGCCATTAACACGTCTGTGACTAGGGGTGCGGATGGGCCTCGTATGCCGGAAGTTTCAATTGCTTGAAGTGCAGATTTGGAGTCTGTAAAGACTGCCCATTCCCGGGGTGGAAAATCAGCGATGTGTTGTAGAAAGAAAAGGATGGCATAGAGTTCCGCAGCTGTGGAGGAGGTTGGATGTGAAAGGCGTCTTCCGTGCACGACGCCTTCGGATGGAATGACGAAGGCTGAGGCGGACTTGTTGTTTCGGGATGCGCCATCAGTATATGCTGCCGTAAACGTAGAAAACTTCTCGTCTACCAGAGCATGAAAATGGGCTCGGAGGACGTGAGGGGGGACCTGATCTCTTCTTTGCAGAAGGTTTGGGAGGCGTACAAAAGTGGGCGGTACCGGTAGAGACCAGGGGGCTTCCGGCGGTATAGTGTCCTTAGTTATGAAGCCAGTGAGAGTCTGGCGTGTCCTCTGCGCTACTCGATAGAAGTCGCTTCCAGGGCGGTATCGAATTTTCCTGAGTAGCGGGTGGCGGGGAATGTGAGCACGCAAACGGAGGTAGTGCCGAGCCGTTTCCCGTTCACGGAGAACTTCAATCGGGAGCTCACCAGCTTCAGCCAGTACTTGTCGTGTTTCAGCCATTCTTGGAACTCCGAGGCATCGACGAAGGCTTCGAGCAAACAGGGACCGAAGCGTATTTAATGAAGTTGTTGATATCCTGTGCAGAATAGGAAGGCTGTAAAGCACAGTTGCCCTCACCAATGCCGCGTGAACCGCGAGCAGGGAACGCTGATCACAGCCCCATCCTGGGCCAGAAAGATGTTGGATTGCGGGGAGCCATCGCTGCACTTTAGTTTCAAGGTGTTTAATGTGCCGAGCCCAGCGCAAGTCCGAGTCGATTACCACGCCAAGGAAGCGGTGAAAGCGTACTGGTTCTAGCTTCTTTAAACCAAGCCAACGTGGGAAATAGAAGAGTTCAGAAAATCCCAGTGCTCTTTGCGCACGCATTGCATCCTGGGCGCTTGCTGAGCGGGGGAACGAAGAATAATCCTTCACGTTTCGTTTTCGCTGACCTTGACACGTCGTGGACAATGGACCGGTAGGGGAGAAATCGGAACAGTTTGGAGGTCACCCGTTTTTTTTTTTTTTTTTTGTATTAGTAAACTTCCACAGTTAAAAGCGACGCTAAGCACTCTGGGATTTTCTGAACTCGTCTATTGGCCATAGCTTTACGCGTGAAAGGGAGCTCGACACACTTTTCGGGTGAAAGGTCCATCCCGAGGTGCGTCAGGTACGTATGGATATTGTTTAAAGCGAGCTGCAGGCGGCGCTGGAGAGCCGGGCGTGATTTTCCTACTGTCCAAAGGGCGACGTCATCTGCATACACGGAGAACGACACTTTGCGCGGAATTCGTCGTCATCATCATCATCATTAAAGTTCGTCTATTTAATATCTGATCTTCCTTGATCTTGAGGCGGTGGTAGGGACAGGAACACGAAACACAGACAGGACTAGACTCAAACCAGCAATGAAGCCTTTAATGCACTGTGTGTAAGGGAGCCAGAGAACCAAGAGTAAAAACGAAGAATACACTTCAGCGTCCCAGCGAAAGTGAATATGATGCGTGAAACGTGATTTTTCTAACGGTTAGCGGGAGCATGGGGATCTTATGAGGAAGTACATGTGGTCGATCAAGAGCACTTTCGGACGAAATAAATTGCCAAATAGATTTTCGGCCGATGCCGAACATACTGGTAACGGTTTCATGGATGGGTTTCCGGATGCGACTGTCTCTGTAAAGGTTGTACGAGGGTCTTGGCCTTCGGTTAGACGAGTTCATTTCTTCATTTGGCAACAGAGATTTCGCTCGCAACGTCAGGTAAGTAGTAGCCTTCTGGCGAATAATGAAGATGGACTGATCTGCATGACGACGAGGAGGCTTCCTTTTTAGAGGCGGATACTGGGAATGATCTGTACGTCGACATCTTGGAGGTTATTGTGAGGCTCAACCATTGCATCTGGCACAGGACGACCAAAACCACATACAAGAGTCTGGCACACAATACTAGAACTACTCGCTTCTGTTCCCACATCGGTGGCGTAGAATACGTGCTTAGGGAAGGCAATCTCGTGGAAAGAGTAACGCAAAGGGGAACAAATTTACTGAGATAAATGATATGCTAGGCGTTCAAAAGGACAGTTTTCTATTCCTTATTTTATTTTATTTATTTTCAATGCTGTCAGGGCCACAAGTGCACAAAAGTGGGGAGGGGCTTGATATAATAGATAGAACAACAACAAGCATAGATACAATAAGGCACTCACAAGCAAGAGGGATCTTGAGAAAACAAAGAAAGAAAGGTTTATACCCTACGTATATTCCTTGATGTCACGAAGGCCTTCAAATCTGTACAGCATGATTTGCTTCTAAATAAACTCCCATTATTTGGTGTCCGAGGGAAGGCTTGGTGTGACATAGAAAATTACTTAACCGATAGGGCGCAGTACACCGTGATAAATGGCGTAAACTCAGACAGGAAATGCATTAAATATGGTGTACAACAAGGGTAGATTTAAAGTTCTAGTATTATTGTTATGATATGTAAATTATCTTGCTAATTAAGAGGATTCTCCAGTATGGTTATTCAGGGTGTCTACCAACCTGGAAAACAGGGGATTGTCAGAGAATTTGCAAAACAGGCAGCTGAAGTCAGGGAAAATCGCAGACAAGTTCCGTCACGAAGCGCACTGAATCGCGAGTGCTGACGAATGGTTGAGGTGCCACGCCGCAGCAAGCGTAGCACTCGCCAATTCGACAAGCTGAGAGGCAGAAAAGTAGGGCAGTCTGTCTAATTTCTGAGTAAATGATCTGCTTTATGAAGGATCTGTATCAGCAGGCACAAAGTTCCCTTTTCGTTTTGGTCAGGGAATTCGCTTGAAATAGTCTGTGGAAACCTGGAAAAGTCAGGGGCTTTGAATGCTGCAGTTTAGTACACATCCTGTTATTTATGCGGGCGATAGAAACGTTTTTTTTTTTACCTCCCCCCCCCCCTAAATCCGCCCCTGTGCTCAGGGTCAATCAGATGTGTCACGGAGAGCTCCAGCGCTCCATCGTGCTCCGTGGAGCGTCAATTTCGTTTCTGCTGTTCGCAGCGCTAGTTTCTTTGCGCTGTTTCCACATTGCCCCTTTTGTGACGCTCCACGTCGACATGTCTTCGTTTTCCGTTGAACTGAGGGTTTTATCCTTTTGAGAATGGACTACAGACGCATGCGTCTTTCAAACTGCCTCCTAAGTACGACCAGAAGTAAAGAGCTGGGAGATGCTTCCAACATTCAAGGGATGACTGCGTCCAGTTAAAGAGTGCGTCCACTGCTAGTCTGAGATTTGTGCGAGGCTGTCAGAGGCGTAGCAAGTCAGAAAACCACGAGAAGGTATCGGAACCTTTTGTAAGCAATAAACAAAACACCATTACGTGCCCCCGATGACAAAGCCAGACAAAGCTCAGCAGAAGATGTTCAAGGTTCCGAATTTCATTTACTTTCTCCCATTTTCATCCACTCAAACTCGTGTTGTCATA